>NC_089812.1:37623255-37836691 GCF_029633855.1 Hoplias malabaricus | reverse complement strand
TAGAAACAACCATGTCCAACGGAAAACACGCACCTGGGAGCGCAAAGTAAGCAGCTGTTTCACTTCACGGTTTCACCACACAGACTTAACGTTGAAGAGACGTGTATTCGGTGTTATTCGGAGCCAAAGATGTAAACAAAGTCAGAGCAGAGCGATGTTGTATTTCCAGAGAAACCCAGAGTTGGTCGGTTTTTCACTGCTGTGTTGTTGTTGGTGTTAGGAGCTAGATTTCTGAACTTATTAATGTTTCTTTATGTGAAAGTGTTTTCTGAAACACAACACGTTGTAACAGTGTGAATTTATTATCAAACAAAACTCCACCCCCTCTCCCTCCCTATTAATAAATAATATTAATAAATTAACAAATAAATAAGTAATGCAATGGCTACGTCTTTGTTGTAGATACAGCTCCCCCTGGTTCCAGTGACCCCCAACTGTAACGGAAATCTGAGTCAGAGGCAGTCTCTCTACAATGACACGTTTTTATATCAAAATTCCCTAAAATATATCTTTTTACGTCTTAGCCGTTTAAGAATGAATCATCTGTCTGCAGTGCTGTAAGGCTCCAGGCTTTAACTGTACTCTCTTAATGTATTTAGCTTTTATAATGGGAGAGTTGTACCCTGCTGATATAATGGAATTAGTGGTTTCTGCTGTAAAATGTCAGCATGCTGTACTTGAGTTACTTGAGCTCATATTAAAAGCTTAGTGTTTTCCACAGTGTAAGAAATGTCAAAGGCTAACATGGCTAGCTGCTGTATATCTCACTTCACACCGTCAGTGGTGAAAACTAGCTATATTTCTGCCCTCAGCAGAATTGGCTGATTCAGTTACTCTGTGGTAAAGTCTCTCTCTCTCTCTCCCTCGCGCGTGCTCTCTCTCTCTCTCTCTCTCTCTCTCTCTCTCTCTCTCTCTCTCTCTCTCCTCTCCCTCTCTCTCCTTCTCTCTCCCTTGCGCGTGCTCTCTCTCTCCCTTGCGCGTGCTCTCTCTCTCTCTCTCTCTCTCCTCGCGCGTGCTCTCTCTCTCTCTCTCTCTCTCCCTCGCGCGTGCCTCTCTCTCTCTCTCTCTCTCTCTCTCTCTTTCCTCTCTCTCTCTCTCTCTCTCTCTTCTCTCTCTCTTCTCACTCCTCTCTCTCTCTCTCTCTCTCCTCTCTCTCTTTCTCTCTCTCTCTCTCTCTCTCTCTCTCTCTCTCTCTCTCTCTCTCTTTCTCTCTCTCTCCTCTCTCTCTCTCTCTCTCTCTCTCTCTCTTCCTTCCTTGTTTTGCAATTTCTTGTTTGGACCTAGTTTCTTTTGCGTCTGTGAGAAGATGGGGTGCAACACTGGTTCTTTTAAAAGTGGTTATTTTATCCCTATCCTGAGCCATTGTTTCACAGCACTCACCATCTGCCAATCAATTTTATTACAGAGCCTAGCCCTGATTGATATGGATTGAATGTATAGTGCGGCACAGTGTCCCAAGCTGTTTGTTATTTATTTAACAGTACTAGGCTAATACTTACATAAATGCACTTACAATTATATAATGCTTTTCTTAAGCCAAAGCGTTTTACATTCTTTGGAATATTTAGAGTCACCACATCCAGCTGCAGGATGTGATGGCAGCCGGTCTACACCGGTTCTCCACACATCGGTCTGTTGTTAGAGTACTGAAAGCGTAAGGCAGGAAACACACACTAGACAGATTGCCGGTCAATCACAGGCCATCATTCACTCACCCGTTCACTCAAACACTTAAACCAGTCGGCAGCTTCACACACTCCTCGATTTCAGAGCACTCAGTGGACAGTCACCTGAGGAAATGATTAAACCCAGAGGATGAATGGTAGCAGCGCTACTGGTTATGCCCCTGTGCCGATCAGGTATAGCATACTGTGTAACATCACTGCCCCCCTTACATGTAGGCTAATGAAGTGTCAGGACTGAGGCTAATGTAATGTTAGGGGTCTTACACAAGGTTTCTTATAGATATATTGTGGTGTTGCTGCCTGAGCTGGGAACTGAACCCTAGTCTCCTGTGAGAGGGCAGTGATGTTACCTACTGTGCAATAACTACTGAATCACTTTATTCATATTAAAACGTGCTATTTTTAAACGTGACACTGGTGATGTGTTTCTGTAGAAATACAGTGAAACACGTTCCTTGTTTTTGAAATGGATTGTAACGTTTTGTTGTGTTGCGAGAGCAGTAAGTAATGATAGGGGCCTGGGGAAGCTGTGTGGTTACCGCAGCTGTCTGACATTGTTCCTGTGAGCATCTGAGCAATTATTAGCCATGTACTGTAGGCTAGTTACTCAGAGCAAACACGAAACACCTTCCAGTGTTTGTGTTCTTTGTGTGTGTGTGTGTGTGTGTGTGTACCTCGGCTGGGTGGTGTTACCCAAAGTTTACATGTGACACAGTTCCCAGCACTTACCAGTGATGTGGAAGTATGTGCCTGTGCTGGAGAGAGTGAAGTAGTGTGTCAAAATGTCATCAACTTCAGTTAAATGTCCATATTATAGACATTACAATGAGAGGTGAAGAGAGGCTGTTTAACATCGTTACCCTAGCTTGGTATGGTCTTTATAGGAACCAGCTTTACAGCACTGTGTGATCTGAGCATACAGAGCTAACGTGAGAAACTGGCAATGACTAAAATCACAGGAGTCTTTCTCTACATTTCACAATTTAACATCCAAACACGGATAAGCTTTAGTGGTTCAGTTACGGTATATAAAGTCTCATTTAGGAGCAGGCGTGTACTGGCCACTCTTATCTTGTGTTTCTGCTCACTTGTCATGTGACATCCTCATCATAGGTTCACCACATCAAGGTCTGTAGCCTGTAGCTCATCTCATAGCCACTCATTTAGACACCATTTAGAATGGAGTTCTGCAAGTACGCTATTAATGGGTTAATAGCCTCTGCCAGGCTATAGTGTGTCATAAGGGATAATTCATAATTAATAAAGGGCAGTGTTTCAAAGGGTAAGGAGTTGCTTATTAATTTTTTATATTTTACGTGGATTCTATTTTGCACGATGTACAGAACCTTTAACAATTTAAGAGTTTGTTGTAGACGTATGATTAAGAGCATCAGCAGTATAATATAATTATAGTTTTTATAAGCTTTTAAAAATCCAGTTAATGATATTTAGAATAATAGACAATAAGACAGACACCAAAAACCTGTCCGCTGTAAAATAATAGTCAGTTAGAAGTGAAATATGTCATAATTGGAATTTTCGACGGTTGTAAGAATGTGACGAATAGATTCTGCTCATTATTAAGTGCTTCTTTACGTCTTTAAAGAGGGAAACTGTCTGGATGTATTTGCTTGGACGCTTTATTTCAATAAATAATGCTGGAAACTAGCAAAAATATCAGCCGACAACATTCAAACATTAATAACATTCTAACAATGATGTGAAAATGAGAAATACTGGAGAATAAGCAACACTTAATATGATGACAGCTTGTGTGATGGACTGCCCCTCCGTCCCCGGGTGTGTTCCTGCCGTCGTCTAATGGTTTGGGTAGTCTTCAGACCCAGTGTGTGTACACTCAGCAGTAAGAAGTGATTACAGAATATAAATAAATGAATTAAATTATAAATATTTGCCCATGCCATGATACGATGTTTGCGGTGTAGGTCTTTGACACGATCATTGATTTAATTGTTTGATTCGTCAGGTGTCAAATGTCCTACGTTTTTAAAAAAAATAGCTTTTGTTTCAAATAACAACACATTCCAAAATGGGGAATTCTTAATGTTTTTAAAAAACAAACACAAACAATATCAGACGGTGTTAGCAAGGCAAGGCAAATGAAAGGGACATAAAAGGCATGTCACCTGTCATTACGTCACTGTAACGTTGATTTGTCACAGTTTAGTTTTGTTCTTTAAGAAGCTGCAGTTGTATGAATTACAGCGTTTAAAATAAACTTCAGTGAAGTCTGTACGCAAAAAACCTGTGTCTGTGTGACTTCTGATTATTAACATAATCTATTGATTCTCTTTGTGTGTGTGTGTGTGTGTGTACATCTCAATCCAGCTCCACGCAGACATCTTTAGGGACGTGTCTGGAGGAATGTATGGAAGCCTTGGATCTGTTTCTTAACAACCATTTCAACGAAAGTTTGGACAAACTGCAGCCACGGTGAGAGCAAGTACTTCCTCCTGCCTGTCTACTTTCCTGTTCTTCAAAGAAACGATCAGTCTTAAAATTTGGTTGCATTTTCTGCTTCAAATGCTCTAAGTAGGGGTTGTACAGTATCAAAACTCCAGGATTCTTGGGGTTGTGGGTTCAGAACCCACCTCAAGTCACTGTCTGTGAGGAGATGTGTGTGTTCTCTCTGTGTCTGTGTGGGTTCCCTCCAGGTACCGGGGTTTCTTCCCACAGTCTAAAAGCATATGCAGGTAGGTGGATTGGCTTTTCTAAAGTGTCCATATGTACGAGTGTGTGATGCTCTATGATAGACTGGTGTTCTATTCAGGATGTGTTCCAGCCTTGTTCCCCGTGATTCTGTGTAGACTCCAGACCCACTGAGACCCAGAACAGGATGAAGCGGTTACAGAAAATCAGTGAAGAAATGAGCTATGAAATCTCAAACCGTTAGATCGACCAGGCCTTGAACAACTGTTGTTTCTTATCTTTCTTTACCCATCCTTATGCAGGTGTATCGTATTATACCTAATCTTTTAAGAAATGTCTCGTGCGTGCGAATAAGATCAGGGCAATTTTGACTGGGCCCTAAACCAATGAGTGTTGGTCTTTGATGATGCAGTTTACACTGATGCAGGGATCATGGGGCTGTATATACAGTACCAGGTGAAGGTGACATAGAGAGCAGACGTAATGTTTACTTAAGGAGTAGTAACAGTAAATGTGCTTCTAATATTGGAGCTAGTGAATCGTCTATGGGTCATCATATGGTTTCTGTAGTAACTGGAATTAGTTTTAGCTTTAAGTGGCTTTCAAACATCAGTGAGATGAAGTGTTTCTGCATGTGTTTGTTCATTTGCGTCACGCTAAACTCCCTTGACCAGGATGTGAAGTGTTTACCCAAGAGCACACCCAAAGACACTCTCACACTCACTCACTCCCATGCATGGACAAGTGTCAGAGGCGGTATAAAGCATGAAACAAGGAAATCTCAGTGGAATTCTACTAAATTATACCCAAAATCAATCGGTTGGTTTTTTGTAAAAAAAAAAAATCAATTTCTTCTGAAATGAAGGATGTTTAAAGAAAGAAAGTTTGTCACTTCTTTGAAAACTATTTGATAAAACTATGAGACTGCAGTAACATATATAAAGTAACTCTAATTTCACCTATCACTTGTCTGGCAGCACTTAAAGCGAATAGACGCAAGCTTCCATTTTTGCATTATATTCACACTATTGAAGAATTAATAAATGCCATAGAATTAATAAAATGGTTCTTAGTTGATTTTACCATTAAATGTTGCTTACAATATTTTACATCAGACAAAACATCAAACATACGTTTACTATTCTTTGGGAGATTAGACATATTTTGAATGTGAGGTTAGACGAATGAACCACAAATAATTTATTTGATTGTCTTTATCATCTGAAGGTTCCAGGAGCACCACAGCTCTCTAGGTCTCGGTCCTGTCATGGCAGGTTTATGAATGACAACTTAAAGATTCCTGAAATCTCATAAAAATGAGAAAATATTTCAGTTCATTTTGGTTTACATTCCAGAGCTAAGCGTCTTTAAGGTGGAGCGGTGTGTTTGAGGGAGGGAAACCGACTGTTTGTACGTAGCTGAATTTGAACATGTCTGTAATCTGTTTTTATTCACTGTTCAAATCCACAGAAACTCATTTGTAACTGGAGTTGTTTAGTTTTGTAGCACTTAATGCAGTTAGCTGATTCCCTAATTTGGAGACATTTACACCTTAATTGATCTGAAACAGCAAAAATAAGTTTATATTACACACCTACGGAGCAGTCATGAGCAATATCTTAATTGTTGTTCATAGTTTTCAAAATTTGGAGTTCTCTCCGTTTAAAAATACTCCAAATGCCTCTGCCATGAGGGAGAGAGGAGAGTAGAGAGAGTAGAGCGAGAGAGAGTTGGGAAAGGAGAGAGCGAGAGAGAGTAGGGAAAGGAGAGAGCGAGAGAGGGTAGGGAAAGGAGAGAGCGAGAGAGAGTAGGGAAAGGAGAGAGCGAGAGAGAGAAGGGAAAGGAGAGAGCGAGAGAGAGTAGGGAAAGGAAAGAGAGAGAGAGAGAGAGAGAGAGAGAGAGAGAAGGGAAAGGAGAGAGAGAGAGAGAGAGAGATTTGTTTACAGTACAGACACTGGGTTTTCGCAAACCCATTAGACCAGTTTCCAGAATGCAAACAGAGTGGTGAGCTAGCAAATGGTGAGAAAACCTCTAATGAATTTTATAAAAAAGTGCTTTTTATGAAAAAGTCTTCTTTGACTAACTTCGTTTCAGTTAAAGTTTAATTTTCTCTAAAATTGTAATGTTAGGGCCAAAACATATATGACACCAGGACGCAAAAGCAGACACTTTGAGCTGTGCACACTGGGTTTCACTCACAGCTGCATTCAAAAATGTGTCACGACACATTTCATAATGCAACACAAGCACGAGCCTCATTCTGAGCGTTTCTGCATGGGGTGCTACAGCAAGAGTCAAGTTTGCTAGTCAACTGTTATAGTGGACCGGCTCTCTGAAGTCTCGGAGTTGGTTCTTCAAACAAAATATATTCCAACAAGATCGATTCAGAGGCTGCACATCCCACTTACAATCAAGTCTTTTTCTTTAGCCTATGCAACAGTTAAAGCAGCACGCACTCCTCTGCTGTAGACATGTCTAACCCTACCTTGTTTACAGATGCTATGATTTGATGCCTGTATCGCCCCCACTGAGTACTACATGGTTTAATCTCCACGGTAATGTAAGAGTGCACCCTGAGTTTGTACAGAAAGACCATGCGTTTGTAGAGTGCTGGCAAAACCCAAAAGTCATTATCTCAGAAAATTAGAATGTTTAAATAAAAAAATGGGTTTAATACAGAAATGTTGTCCCACTGTGAAGTATGTACAGTATATTCACTCAGTACTTGGTCAGGGCTCCTTCTCCATGAATCACTGCCTCAGTGCGGCGTGGCGTGGAGGTGATCAGTCTGTGGCACTGCTGAGGTGTTGTAGAAGCCCAGGTTGCTTTGATAGCGTCCTTCAGCTCGTCTCCATTGTTGGGTCTGGTGTCTCTCATCTTCCTCCTGACAGTACTATGGGGTTGAGGTCGGGTGAGTGTGCTGTCCAGTCGTGTGCAGTGACGCTGTGGTCATTAAACCAGGTGTTGGTAGTTTTAGGAGTGAGGACAGGGGCCAAGTCCTGCTGGAACATTAAATCCACAACTACATAAAGCTCGTCAGAGGGAAGCATGGAGTGCTCTACATTTTCCTGGTAGACGTCCGCACTGACTTTGGACTTGATATAACACAGTGGACCAACACCAGCAGAAGACACGGCTCCACAAACCATCACTGACTGTGGAAACTTCACACTAGACTCCAGCAGCTTGGACTGTGTCTCTCCACTCTTCCTCCAGACTCCGGGCCTTGATTTACAAATGAAATGCAAAATGTACCTTCATCTGAAAACCTTGGGCCTCAGTCCAGTTCCTTTTTCTCCTCGACCCAGATAAGAAGGTCCTGGTGTTGTCTCTGGGTCATGAGCGGCTCGACACAAGGACTGCGACAGTTGTGGCCCGTGTCCTGGACTCGTCTGTGTGTGGTGGCTCTTGAAGCACTGTCTCCAGCAGCAGTCCACTCCTTGTGTATCTCCCCTAAATTTTTGAATGGTCTTTTCTTGACAATCCTTTCAAGGCTGTGGTTCTCCCTGTTGCTTGTGCACCTTTTTCTACCACACTTTTTCCTTTCTTTTTCTACCTCACCTTTCCTCAACTTTCCATTAATTTGCTTGGATACAGCAGGGGGCTGTCAATTCTGGACATCAGTCAAGTCAGAAGTCTTCCCCATGATTGTGTAGCATTCTAAACCAGAAAAAGGGACCGTTTTAAAGGCTTAGGAAATCTTTGCATCTGTTTTGTGCTGATTGTTCTATTTTTCTGAGATAATGACTTTTGGGTTTTCATTGGCTGTAAGCCATAATCATCAACATTAAAAGAACTAAGTGTTGTATAAAAATGTATTTTTTTTAATTTACACAAATGCTCAAAGATACGGTGTATTGCCAACTTTTTATGAACTTGAGTGACATCATTCTAAATCCATAGGGTTTAATATAATGTCGGCCACCCTTCGCAGCCATTAGAGTTTACACTGTTCTGGGGAGGCTTTCCACAAGGTTGAGGAGTGTGTTTATGTGCAGGCCAGTCCATTTCTTCCACAACAAACTCGCTTATCCATGTCTTTATGGACCTTGCTTTATGCACTGGTGCACAGTCATGTTGGAACAGGAAGGGGCCGTCCCTAAACTGTTCCCACAAAGTTGTGAGCATAAAATTGTCCAAAATCTCTTGGTATGCTGAAGCATTAACAGTTTCTTTCACTGGAACTAAGACTACTCCTACTCCTGAAAAAACAAGCCCACACCATAATGCCCCCTCCACCAAACTTTTACACTTGCAGTCAGACAAGTACTGTACTCCTGACCACTGCCAAACCCAGATTTGTTCTTCAGATTGTCAGACAGAGAATTGTGCTTTGTCACTCAAGAGAACATGCTTCAACTGCTCTAGAGTCCAGTGGCAGCATGCTTTACAACAATGCATCCAATGCTTTGCACTGTGCTTGGTTATGTAAGGCTTGGATGTAGCTACTCTGCCAAGGAAACCCGTTCCACGAAGCTATCTTTGTTTTTAAACTAATCTGAAGGCCACGTGAAGTTCAGAGGTCTGTAGCAATTGACTCTACAGAAAGTTGGGGACCTCTTTGCAACATGCACCTCAGCATCCACTGACCCACGTTGTTTTACGAGGCCTACCATGTTGTGGCTGTGTCGCTGTTGTTCTCAATCGCTTCCACTTTGTTACATTATCCCCGACAGTAGACTGTTTAATATAAAGTAGTGTGAAAATTTCATGACTGGACTTGTTGCTTAGGTTGCATCCTGTTCCAGTACCACACTGGAATTCACTGATCTCCTGAGAGCAATGTTTGTAGAAGCAGTCTGCATGCCTAGGTGCTTGGTTTTATACACCTGTGGTCCAGGAAGTGAATGGAACACGTGGATTCAGTCATTTGGATAGGTGAGTGAATACTTTTGGCAAATGTGGGTGCAGGTTTTCCTTTCAACCAAGCAGAAACCACACACTACTTGCTGAGGTCCATTAATTAAAACAAGTGGAATGAGGTGTTGCTTCTGCACCCTGCATCCACGCCAGCCCTCTGTGGATTTGGTTTGACACCCTTGCACTAGCCATTTCCACATTTTAGTATCACTGCTCGCTTGTCAAGTCTTAGCAGTGGTAATGTTTTTCATGTGTGGCATTAGTGATGGTACTGACCGCTGTTCCTTAGTTGTAATCCAGGATTAGTTCTTAAGAAGAAATGGCAAAATATGATAACTGAATCATACTTGGCGACTCTATTGTATATTAACTAATAAGGGCTTTTATCAAATGGTTTCCTTACCCTTAGCTTCAGAGACAATATCAGTGAGCTCACAGTATCTTCTATTTAGCAAGTTGTTTTGCCTTGTAGCTAGTTGTATTACATCGAAGAGTTGCTGAGCTGTGTTGTGAAAAGTGATGAGAATCTTAGCTGTTAACTTGACACCCCAGGGAGATGCCATTTTCTATCGTTTGATTTTGTTGTGGGGCGTCCCCTCCAGTTCACCTCTGTGGATGCATGAGACATTGTGTTGCACAATCAATTTTTCTTTGTTGAATTGAAATAAAAAGATTGTATAAAATGTGGTATTTGCAAAAGATTTGGAACATTTTAATGTTTTATGCTGTATGTTTTTCAACAAATATTTTTGAATCTCTCTCTGTAGTTTATCTGAATTTACAGGTAGTTATCATTGATATTATGTGTAAATCTCAGTTATTCTTTAGCGGGTATCTACCGTACATAAAGGAGAATGAAACAGTGGGCTTGACTTCGTGTTACCTTGAACTAAGATGATTAAGAGAGCACAGTGCCAGTTCCAGTCTGGCTTGTGACCAGAGCTGACTCAGCTACTCCAGAAGCCATGTGTGTTCAGTGGGTGCCAGTCTGGAGTGAAGAATGCCAACTGGCTCTCAGTGTAATTAGTGTTTTTATGCATCTTTAGCTCGGTAAGGGTTTCTCGGGTCAGGGATTCCTGTAGTGTGGTATAGCTGTGAACATTATGGGACTGGATGGGGTGAATGTATGTAATGGTGTGTCATGTGGTGTTGCAGGTCTAAAGAGAGCATGTACCATGCTCTGATCTATGCTACAGTGTTAGAGATGCAAGCCATGATGACCTTCCAACACGATGACCTCGTCAATGCTGGAAACACGATGAAGAGTGCCCAGGAGGTGTGCCAGAGGTACACACACACACACACACACACACACACACACACACACACCATTTACACATTCAAGTGAAGCATGTTCATCAATTAACGTAGGGATAATAAACTTTATGAAACAGATATTGCCATACATTCAATATGAAGTACTTTGGAATGAAAATGTAAATTAAAACCACCCCAAGTGAAGGAGTTGAAGTATTTTGGAGTCTTGTTCATGAGTGAGGGGAAAAGGAATTGTGAGATTGACTGTAGGTTAGGTGCTGAATCATTGTGGGGAAGAGCCATAGGGCTCAGCTCTCCTTGGGTCATGTGCTCTGGGTAATGACCGATGTAAGCGGTGGGTTGCTGGGCGTACTCTCCGTGATCAAGTGAGGAGCTCAGTGATTAAGGAGGTGTTTAAATTAGAGCTGTTGTTCCTTCGTGATGAGAGGAGCCAGCTGAGGTGGTTCACACATCTGAAAAGATGCCTCCTGGACGCTTCCCACAGGTATGGCCACATACCAGGTATGGCCAACCAGAAGGAGGCCCCAAGGTAGAACTGGCTGGCCTGGGAACACCTGGGGATCCCCCCAGGAGGAGATGGTGGGTGTAAGAGATGCCTGGTCTGCTTTGCGTGTTTGCGTTGCCAGTGGATTAAGCAGAAAAGATGATGACGATGATGATACTTTGAGTAAAGTACTTAAATAATTTCATAAATATATCCTACTGTACTAAAATAAATATTCAGATACAAGTGCTGTTGGAGTTTTTAAACACTGCTCACTCAATGACCCCTCTGTTAGACACCTACCTTGTTGGTCCACCTTTTAGAGGTAAAGTCAGAGACAGTAGCTGCACTGTTGGGGGTAGTATTTGGTTCAGTGGTCACAGGATGCTGCTGGGTGAATATTTTTAGTTGGTGGACTATACTCAATGCTGAGGTGTTAAAAAATGTGAGCAGCAGTTTTACAGTCTGTAACTGAAGAACTAAAAGGACGATGTTCACCTAAATGTGGTGCACAGTTAATGTAAAAGCACAGAAATATTTAATCAATATATGCCACATTAAAATGGCAACATATTTATGAAATATTTAGTATGTTGTAGTTATTTTATCATCTAACGTAAATGTATTATGTTATTAAATTCATATTATGCCACACACATTTTCTCTCTACTGTCAATGTGTCTGTCTCTGTTGCCATGGTCTCTTGACCTTTATGCAAATGGGGCCAGTTTTATGTCAGCTGGTGCACAAGTGCTGCTGGATGATTTGCCTCGCGTTTGCATGGAGATGAAGGCCAGGCCTGTCTTAGTAGCTTTAAATGGTAGACAGATGATGTCTGATAACAGGCTTCATGTTTGACTATAATTTTGCAGAGAGAAGCTCTGTGTTAAAGCTAGAGCTTAGCAGGCAGTATCACAGCCAGTTTGGAGAAACTGCACATAAATGTAATGCACAGCAACATACTAAGTGCTTCTGTCAAATTGTAAATGGATGGCTGTAGTTTTATGCTCTTGAAAAAAGCTTTTATATTATTCTGTAAAACGGTTGTGTGTGTTGTGTAAACAAAACCCAGTAACTATGTCCCGACAAATAGCCATTGCAGTAAACATAATTTTAAAGATATGGCACCATCTCTGGTTTTAATCAGGACATTATGTATTTGACTGTGGAAATGGAAAGCTAGCCAGTTGTGTGTAATGTAAAAATGTAATGTTTTGAATGCTAAGTCTTAGCTTTTCCAGGTAGCCTTGTTTCTACACTCACTGTCCTTTCTGTCAGCTTCTGACCAGACAAGCTCACTTTGTAGTTCTCCAATTGCAAACTGTAGTCCATCTTTTGCTCTGCATACTTTGCATCCCTTTTCACTGTGCTGTTCAATGGTCAGGACCCCCACAGAGCAGGTATGATTTGGATGGTGGATTATTCTCAGCGCTGCAGCGATCCTGATGTGGTGGGGGTGGTCGTAGTGTGTTATCAGTCTTTTCCCTAACTCCAGCCACTGCCGTATATGGTGCAATTCCGCGCTCTCTCTTCGCTAATCGCATTGGGTAAAACAATAAAACGTAAGTTCAAGCCTTAGTAGGGCATTTAAACATCAGTCTTGCAAGAAATCATACATCTAAACAATATTTAAGTGTCTCTAACAGTGCTGTAATTCTTTGTGTGCAAAACTGCATGTGGAACACAAAACATTTCCATTTCATGACAGATATTTCCCTCAGTGTAAAAGTTAGCTTAGCGGTTAGCTTCCTTTACTCTGAGGGGAAAATCTACCGCCATTGTAGTCCTTACATGTAGAGTACGGATACCAACACAGGACAAACATAATCTCATTGTGAACCTCTCAAAACCACTGAATGTGGTAGCAACTGTCTCGTTTGACTGTCACAAGCAGGGGAGGTGGCCGAAGTTAGGGGGCGCTAGTAATCTCAGCAGTATTGGCACCTACTTAAACAAAAGCGTTTTTATCTAACAACATATTTTCTTTCAAAGTCAAGCAAGTCTTGGACATTAATCTACACACATTTGACTCCTGAAAAATGTTGATTTGAGTGAGTAAAGTACTTCTATTTATTTACAGTTAGCTAAGATTTCCAATATTGTAATTAAAGTGGCCGGAAGTTGGGGTACCTACACTATGTGTGTTCTGCTGATAAAGAGGATCAGACACTGCAATGCTGCTTGATTTTTCAAATCCCAAAGTGTCACTTCTGGGCTTGTGGGCAGTGACAACAGTCCACTGATGTACATCTACAAAGCGGCACAAAAGGTAGTGTGAGTGTACAGTGAGTGAGCATATTGTTTGAAATCTCCAGTAGTACTGCCGTGTCTGATCCACTTGTACCAACCCAACACACACTAACACACCACCACCGTGTCTCTAAGCACTCTGGGGCTCCTGACTATTGATGAACAGGGAGAAAGGGGGCAAACAATTGCAGAGAAACAGGCAGAATACAGTCTGTAATTGTAGAACTACAAACTGCTCCTATATGGTCTGTGGAACTTAGAAAATAGACAGTGAGTGAGTGGAGAAACAAGGAGGTGGTCATAATGTTGTGGCTGGTTGGTCTATGTGTGTATAGAGAAGGTGTATGATTTCCTGACTCACGTGATTATTATTGCATAGTTACATGAGTAGCCCAGGTCACATGATTTCTTATTTCCTCAGTAAATTCAAAGTGATAATGAGTTTTAACAGTAATTGATTATTACTTTTTTTTTTTTTTTTTTTTTTTTTTTTTTTTTTTTTTCCTTCTTGCTCTTGTGGGAGGCGGTCGCATTTTCTCCCTCTCCGCTCCTTATCTCTCCTGCTCGCGTCTCTGGTCTTGTCTTGTCTACCCGGGGTCTCTCTAACGCCGCTCTTCGAATTACAATTAGAAATGGAATTGATCAGCTGGTCTCTCAACGCTATTGACACCATCTTCTCAAGAAGAAGTTTGGGCACGGGGGAGCCCTCCTGTCCTGATGGAACGACGCTGGCTGGATATGCCATGGATGGATGGGAGAAGTGGCGCGTGGTATGTCTGGCGCCTCTCTCCATTGAGGACATAGAAGATGTATACCTATTTGGATTTATGATCGTGGGATTTCTGCTGATTGGATTAGGTGGTGCCCTGGTTTATCGGAAAATTAGAAGAGTTGAGTCAGTTGTAAACAGCCCAAAGAAACTGACCAACATTATTGATGGGATGGGCAGAGCCGTTGGCGCACAGACTGGGACTGTGAGTAGAAGCTTGGAATCCATCAAGGAGCAACTAACGGCTTTGAACGCCAAGATCGATCGTCTGGAAGACCAGTAAAAAATTGGAACTTTGAATCAGAGGGACTATAGCAAAAAATTCAGCTCACATCTCTGATTCTAACAAGCTGAACTTTATCTGTTTTGGCTGCCCCTGCTATCAGTGGCCTTGGCTGCTGATAGTCTCAACTCCTCCAGAAGGAACGGTCGTCATGGAGATCTGCTGCACCTCCCTTGTCTGAGCTGGGGCTCAAGGACACGTGACCGCTACTACATCTGGACATTTTCACGAACTGATCCTGGTCCCCCCCCCCATTCCCCGTTGAACACGCCTCCTACTGCTTTTTGTCTACGTCACTGAAACTACATGTGTGTATTGCTTTGTGTGCTAAAGGTGTTGTTTTTTTTCAAGATCACACACTGTGCTTCTTAGGCACAGTTTGGGACCTTCATTTTTTTTACCACCACTTCCCCAATGTTAATCTAGCTGTTTCTTCTAACTATACGATGGCGCGGGTAACCTGCTGCGGTCGCGTCTGTTGCACACACCTAACCCCTGTTTATGTGAGTGTACAGACGGAAGCTAATTTCGCTACAATGTTGTACTTGTATAACTTTGTATGTGACAATAAAGATCTATCTATCTATCTATCTACTTGTGCAATGTTATTTTTAACCCACAATGCAGGGGTGTTAGTATGGGATCTGTTTCTGCCTTCTGTATGCTGCTGCACGCTGCTATATACATGTTTACAATTTGCAGTAATGTGGAGCTGGTCCTAGATCAGTTTTCTCACTTAGAGTAGGTGGATAAATATGGACCTTGGCTCATATCCTTGTTATGTACAGTACATCTGTGTGTGGAGATAATGGATAATGAGAATATGAATGTGCTGTGATCCTCTGCAGATTTCGTAAGAGATCTGGCAGTCTGGCAAGCAGAGCAGCTGGAGATGATCTGACTGAAGGTAAATTGTGTTGATAGGGGCCATTGCAACTTTGCTTTTATGGAATATGGGACATTTTATTATGGGGATACTTTGCAGCTGTAAAAGGAAGATGTGAAAAATATAGTGTTTGGAATTGTTTTTTTATGATGAGACTTTAATGTTCGTGTGTGTGTGTGTGTTTACAGAGGAGCTCCATGCCGAGGCATGTTATGCCGAATGCTTGCTACAAAGAGCCGCGCTCACGTTTTTACAGGTTGGACACAGATTTCAAGCCTCGTATACATCAGCAGCTTTATAACCCATGTTCCACACACTGTCCTGCATTCTCCCCACTGGCTCTCAGTTCTGATTCATAGCAACAGGCTGCACACTTTCTTCTCTCCAAAACTGTGCTCTAGTTTTATATTTTCATTGGTTTTAGGGTGAAAATCCAGACTGTGTAATATGATATGAAGTTTTTACTGTGCCTTCTTATGCCGTCACGTACACGTGATCGTATAACATTTTAATGATACGCATTTTCATGTACAATATCAAGGTTTCCCTAGATCCAACTAATCTATTGAAGTAATAAATACATGAATAGATCAGTCAAATTCCCAAATGAAGGAAATTGACAACTGCTGAGGGGTAAAGTTCATCTATGAACTAGTGTAACATATTACTCTACCGCTACATTATTGTATCATTCACTATTAAATAAACATTTAATAAATGCATGTAAATGATTCATAATTATCCACAAAGGGCAGCATGGTGGGTGCAAGAAGTAGTGCCTCTGTCACGCAGCCCCAGAGTTCTGGGCTTGTGTTCAAATCTGCATCATGTCACGGTCTGGTGTGTTCTCCCAGTGTCTGTGTGGGTTTTCTCTGGGTGCTTCAGTTTTCTCCCACATTCCAAAGACATATGATGGTGTTGATTGATCCACCAACAAATAAATATCCAGCTAAAGACTAAATACAGATGATAATATAAATATAAACCTGATTGTTTTTAACAGAACATCTGCAACCAAAAGAAGAGCGCCTCTGAAAGTGTCTCAAGGGTGGACTGCCAATACACTCTTTAAAAATCTCTCTGGTTTGAATCAAATTTTGAAGTTGTCAGTAGGTTCTTAAAATCATTTCTCCCTTGGTTACTTTGCAAGACACACGTTTAGCCTCGAGGTGGTTTGCTATTTGATCTCCTCTCCATTCCTTGATATTGTTTTTATTGTCTGCTTCGTTGTCTTGCCTACAGGACGAAAACATGGTGAGTTTCATCAAAGGAGGAATCAAGGTGCGAAACAGCTACCTCATATACAAGTAAGTCTGGAACCGTTGTACAGGAGGCACAGGAGTGTCACCTTTAGAATATTAAAGCTGAGCTGTTTTTACCCTCTCAGCCCTAATATGATAAAGGTGATGAAACAGAGACACCACTAAAAGGTTTTGGATTTAAAAGTGGAATGATTAATAGTTCTTTTTGGAAATGGTGAGGAAATATCGATTGAATATTTCCATATGTGAATTAATTATGTTTTTACGTTGTGTGGGAGTCTTTTATTCCCACTGACACATGATAAACAAGTCTTGTAAAACAACGTCTTCTAATAGACTGCCCAGGCTAAACAGATCAATCACTGCCAGCTGTGACTGACCTGGATATTATTTCATACTCAGGGAGCTCCACTCTTTTATCGGGTCTCACAACTCTTTTAAAGGAGCGAACCACAAGCACCTGGAGGGAGGGGTGGCGTTTGGAATTGGTGCTTTCAACTTGGTACGTTATACTGCTATTTTGTAATGGTTTAAACATGAAGGACCAAGTAAACTGTCAGTATTTGTTATTGTCCTATGTCATTTTTTTATTATTATTATTCCGCAGACACTTTCACTGTTCCCTGCCCGGATACTCAAGGTTTTGGAGTTTGCAGGCTTTTCTGGGGATAAGGTGACTACTTGATTTGTCCAAACGTTGCCTTTATTACAGCTTTCTCTGGAGTCATTGATTTAAGAGCACATTCTTTTCTCAGAAATTGTTTCTTGAGTGTTACACATCCTTTCAGACCCACAGCGATGAGTTGCTGTTTCACAGCGCAGTGACAGACTGAAACACTCATTACAATATTTTTTAGCAGTTGTTTCTGTCTCATTAACCCTTCTCACCTGTGTTTGTGTGTAGGAATATGGGCTGTCTAAGCTGTATGAAGGGGCCACATCCCATAACCTGCGCTCTATGCTGTGCGCACTGCTGCTACTCTGCTATTACACCTTTCTCTCCTTTATTTTAGGTAATAGCCAGCAATCCTGCCACATATTGTTAGACTTTCTTGAATTATTTATAGTTAGATTTATTGTCACATCACAAAATAAATACACTTTTAAAAAAGTTAAAATGCTAAAGTTAATAAGAATGTGTGTGTGTGTGTTGCCCTGTGAAGGACTGGCGCCCCCTCCAGGGTGTATTCCCGTCTTGTGCCCAATGATTCCAGGTAGGCTCTGGACCCACCGCCGCCCTGAAATGAATAAAGGTTACACATAATGAATGAATGAAATGAAGTTAATAAATTGAACTGAAACTCATTAATATTGCATATACAGAGCTAATGTATGTGCTAAGTTATATGTACTGATTGTGTATTATTATTATTATTATTATTATTGATTTATTTTTGCATTTGCAGCTTAAAAATGTACCATTTTTTAATGATATATAATATTCATTCATTCATTGTGTGTAACCCTTATCCAGTTCAGGGTCGCAGAGGGTCCAGAGCCTACCTGGAATCATTGGGCACAAGGCGGGAACACACCCTGGAGGGGGCGCCAGTCCTTCACAGGGCAACACAGACACACACACATTCACTCACACACTCACACCTACGGACACTTTTGAGTCACCAATCCACCTACCAACGTGTGTTTTTGGACCGTGGGAGGAAAAAGAGCATTCGGAGATAAAAAAAAAACAGGGAGAAAATATCTAACTCCTCACCTAACTCTCCCGGAGCAGAGCTGGAACCCACAACCCCAGGACCCTGGAGTTGTGTGACAGCGACGGTACCAGTTGTGCCACATTTATATTGTTGCTCTCAGACAAAAAACTCCTATCTCAAAAATGGTCACATTTAAACATTTGTTTTAATTAGAAGTTTATGTCAAAATATTAGATTTAAACGTGTGCTAATTTTCTCTGCAGGGACAGGAGAGGGGGACGTAGCTGATGCTGAGAAACTGCTGAAACCTTTTCGTCTGCGATACCCACGTGTAGGTTTTATGTGCCCCCACAAACCCCCTCCTGTCTTCTTTTTCTTTTTTTTTCTTTGAATGTTTTTTTCTCTCTCAATCTCTTTTTCTCTGTGTATCTCTCTCTCTCTGGTTTTTTCTCTGTCTCCTTATCTCTATCATTTGAAGAGAATGAGGTGGAGCTCTTCAGGTAAACACATCCACACACCTTACTGTCTGCCATCAGAAACACTGAAGTGATGTGAATATACGGCACTTCCTTATACAGAGTGTTTGTTTGGTCTTTAAAATCATTCTGTTTCTTTCTGTTTCCACCAGACATGTTTAGGGCTAGTAACATTGTAAACAGAATTGCATTGACAGTATTTTGGCAGTACATTTGGAACTCCCTTTTTCTTCCTTTCTCTCTCTCTCTCTTCTCCAGGGAGCCATTTTCCTGTTTTTCGCAGGCAGAGTGGAGGAGATAAAAGGCAATGTTGATGAGGTGAGTAAATGGCTTTGTGTAGGGAACAGGGGATGGGAATATTATCTCTAGAATTTCATATTTCATGATTACAGCTTTTTTCCTTGGGTAGACTGCCTTAAGTGCAAATTAAATGGACCTGTTAGTTTCTGGTCCATTGCCAATGGCATTTCTCTTATTACCCTACTGTTTGAAATATGGTGGGTGTGTAGGTTTTGCTGTTTTGCTGAATGCCTAAAGCTAAACTGCCTTTTGGTAGCTTTTAAAGTTAGCAATAAATTTATAAAAAATATATTTTTTAAAATTGAAATGTAGTCATCCAGCAAAAACATGGCACAACACACATAATGTACAGTAGAGGTAGGGTTTCACTGCAGCATCACAGTGTGGCAGTAAGCACATAAACACAAGTGTGCTAAGGGCTGTGAACACACACGCAGAGCGGTCGGCAGCCATCCCTGTGTTTTGGGGTTCAGTGCCTTGCTCAAGGGCACTTCGGCCATGGATGTTCCCGCTGGTCCTGGGGATCGAACCGGCAAACGTTCCATTACCAAGCCGAGTCCTCTGACCATTAGGCCAAGGCTGCTCACTGGTATTAATATTTACCAGATAATCTTTAATAACAATGGTATTAAAAAACAAACAATACCACCACCAAAAAGAACACACCACACTCCTCACAGACAGTCACCCGGAGGAAACCCACGCAGACACAGAGAGAACACACCACACTCCTCACAGACAGTCACCCGGAGAAAACCCACGCAGACACAGAGAGAACACACCACACTCCTCACAGACAGTCACCCGGAGGAAACCCACGCAGACACAGAGAGAACACACCACACTCCTCACAGACAGTCACCCGGAGGAAACCCACGCAGACACAGGGAGAACACACCACACTCCTCACAGACAGTCACCCGGAGGAAACCCACGCAGACACAGGGAGAACACACCACACTCCTCACAGACAGTCACCCGGAGGAAACCCACGCAGACACAGGGAGAACACACCACACTCCTCACAGACAGTCACCCGGAGGAAACCCACGCAGACACAGGGAGAACACACCACACTCCTCACAGACAGTCACCCGGAGGAAACCCACGCAGACACAGGGAGAACACACCACACTCCTCACAGACAGTCACCCGGAGGAAACCCACGCAGACACAGGGAGAACACACCACACTCCCCACAGACAGTCACCCGGAGGAAACCCACGCAGACACAGGGAGAACACTCCACACTCCTTACAGACAGTCACCCGGAGGAAACCCACGCAGACACAGGGAGAACACACCACACTCCTCACAGACAGTTACCCGGAGGAAACCCACGCAGACACAGGGAGAACACACCACACTCCTCACAGACAGTCACCCGGAGGAAACCCACGCAGACACAGGGAGAACACACCACACTCCTCACAGACAGTCACCCGGAGCGGGACTCGAACCCACAACCTCCAGGCTCCTAGAGCTGTGTGACTGAGACACTACCTGCTGCACATGCCGCCCTACCATAGTGCACATGACAGTGAGAAAACAGGACAAGGCTAAATGATAAGAATCTACATTTGACAAAACAGGAAAGGTATGGTTTCTTGTTTTTCAGTCATACTTTTGATTCAGCTGTGGTTTGCCATCTGACATTTCCTTTATTTAGAGATGGCTTTTGGCAGGGAGCAATATTTTAAGAGAAGAAATGAATATAACAACAAACATTTAAGCAATTTATGATTGAAACTGGATCATCATTATCAGACTAACCAGAAAACAGAAACCATCATTTATTATTAAATAATCTAGTAATTATTATTTTAGGCCAATCCCAAACAACAGGCCATTTTTATACAGAATATAGTGTTAGAAACTATATATAAGTCTCACATTTCCAGGGTCCTGGGGTTGTGGGTTTGAGTCCCAATTTAGGTGACTGTCTGTGAGGAGTTTGGTGTGTTCTCCCAGTGTCGGTGTGGGTTTCCTCCAGGTGCTCAGGTTTCCCACAGTCCAAAAACACACACTGGTAAGTGGATCGGCTATGCAAGTGTCTCTGGGAGTTATTATATGAGTGAAATTGTTAGTGTGTTGTCCCGTTATGGACTGCTGCTCTGTCCAGGGTGTGTTCCCGCCATGTGCCCAGTGATTCCAGGTATGCTCCTGACCCTCCACCCCACCCTGAACTGGATAAGTGGTTACAGACAATTAAACATTTTATTTTATAAAGAAAAAGTATTTCTGTGTTTCCAGGCGGTGGCGCTGTTCGAGGAGGGCTGCAAGGCGCAGCAGGCCTGGAAGCAGTTCCATCATATGTGTTACTGGGAGCTGATGTGGTGCTTCACCTACAAGAAACACTGGAAGATGGCCTACTTCTATGCTGACCTGCTTAGCCAGGAGAGTCGCTGGTCTAAGGTCAGTCAGCACTTTATGAGTTTTATGATTATTTTGTGTAAGCATTTTTTAGATGTTTATTTATTTATTTATTTTTGCTTCATTTTCAACCAATCATGTCTTATTCCGGTTCCACACCTTAGCTAGTAGCTGATCTCTCCCTGTCACACACAGTGCCATCAAAAACGGGTGGGTGAGGACAAGCATTCAGTTCCTCTGAAACATATCAGCTAGCCTTCTTTCTGCACTGCTGCTAATATAATGTCACAGGACAGAGGAGAACACCAACTGCCCAGCTCTGTCACATCAGCTGACAGATCCCCATGTTGACTGACACTATGCCATATGATGCCTACCCACCATCAGTGAAGCAAAGCCTTTGCTCAGGACCGAACCAGTGTACCAGCTTTTTAAAACACTGGGAACAAACACAACACTGAAAAATGCCCAAAAATATTAATAATAGACGAATTCTGTAAAGTACACATGGTTATGCATCCACAGGTGTGGGATTGAGAGGTGTAAAAACCCCCAGCACTGGGCTGTGGAACAATGCAGTGGTGGTGGTGCATTGGATTGAAAAGATTGGGATTTGTGATTCCGCACTTGACGTCAGTTTCTGACTTCACTAATGCTCTTGTGGATGTACAAACCACATCCTCATAGAAAACCTTTTTGGCTACAAAATCTATCCTGGTTTCTTTCTCTCCCTCAGGCTATGTATGTGTACATGAAGGCTGCGTATCTCAGCATGCTGCCGGAGGGGGAGGCAAGACCATTTGGAGAGGATGAGGTGGAGCTCTTCAGGTAAACACACTTGTACACCCTACTGTCTGCCATCATTAACACTGAACTGATGAGGATGTCTGTATACACAGTGCTTGGCTTTGGCTTACGTTGGTCTTTATAGTTCTTTCTCTCTGCATTCTGGAAACTGGTCTAATGGGTTTGCGAAAACCCAGTGTCTGTACTGTAAACGAGTCTCTCTTTCTCTCACTCTCTCTCTCTCTCTCCCTCTCTCTCTCCTCTCTCTTCTCTCTCTCAGACAGGTGCCAACCTTCAAACAGAAAATAGCAGGGAAATCTCCTCCCACAGAAAAGTTTGCTATCCGTAAAGCTCGACGGTACAGAGCCAGCAATCCTGTGCGACTCTCTGTACCTGTGCTTGTAAGACACTAACCTTGGCAATTCATACCAACACATTAAATATGCGAAAAGCTTTAATTAAGCTACTCTTATTATTTGAAATGAGATATCAGAGCAATAGTGTTACATTTAACATGTGGTATTTTTGTTTAAAAAAGTGTCCCCCTCTCTGATATTCTGTATATATATAATATAATTTTATATTCAAATACGACTGTATTGAAAAGTAGTGCAAGTCTGCCCTCTTTAATTATTCTCATAGTCTGAATAGTTACTCTCTGTAGAAGTGATGTCTACACTGAGTAAATATGAAGAGAGATTGTGCTGCATGTTTCAGGAGATGATGTATATGTGGAACGGGTTCTCCATGATCAGTAAGCGCCAGGAGCTTACAGAGGGAATGCTGGAGACTCTACTGGAGGCAGAACGCACCCTGCAGGCTACCCCAGGTACTACAACCAGTTCTGAGACATGGCTTAGTAACCCATGTCAGAGATTCCCAAGCTATAGACCTGTACCGTGCTGAAAGCCACAAGCTTTTATTACTATTAATATTAAAATATGTATTTATTTTAAGGCTTAATCTTTTCAGTTCACTCTAACAGCTTTCAAGTTCACCATGTGTTATTTAGAAAATGTATCATGTGCATGTTATAAGCGGTCAGTTGCATGTCTGAGCAGTTCGAGGCAGGGAACTAACTGTGTATTCACTGAAGGTGTAGAGTTGCATGTAAACTGTTTTACAGCAGTTTAATAGATGACTGAAATGTAAGTCAAGTAATTGACAATATTACCTAGAATTTTGGGGTCACAAACACAGTAAACAAGCATAATTTCTCATTAGTAATAAGTAGAGAATCCCTCTGTGCAGCAGCTAAACTGATAGACAGTGGTAAAACTAGAGTCGATCCGTCAGAGAGGTGCACATTCAGAACACAATCACAGGAGAGTCACGCGCCAAATCACCAGCTTTCTACCACTTTACAAATCATCTGCTTATTTGTCCTTCACACCTACGTTTGCACTCTATTTAAATGCTGCTACAACTGCATTAAAATGATGCATGGTGTGTATTAATTAGCATTTAGTTTGATTTAAACAGATTTTTCCTCTATGTATATAATGCCTCAAAATGGCTCATTAAAGAATAAATAATGTTATTAAGATTGGGAGTTCAGCTCATAGAAAGTACTGGAAATGTGCCAGTGTGTTTCATGTGTTCATTTAGCGCACACAGCTTGAGCTTCGTATTTTAAAAAAATAAATAAACAAGGATAATAATAACTGGCCATGTGCCAGTTTGGCTGTGAACTAGATGAAAAAATGAATTCCTGGTGGGGTTCCTCCACAATATTTATTAATGTTATATTGACTTATGGCCAACCTTAAACATGACTCTTATTTTCAAATCTAATCTTTTCTTTAAACATTAATTCATTGCCAATCTTACACACTGTAATTAATGTTAGACTACATTAATCATTAAACTGTTCTTACATTCATTCATTCATTCACTATCTGTAACCCACAATCTGTAATTCACAATCTGTAATCACTGGGCACAAGGCAGGAACACACCCTGGAGGGGGCGCCAGTCCTTCACAGGGCAACACACACACATTCACTCACACATACGGACACTTTTGAGTCGCCAATCCACCTACCAACGTGTGTTTTTGGACTGTGGGAGGAAACCGGAGCACCCAGAGGAAACCCACGCAGACACAGGGAGAACACACCACACTCCTCACAGACAGTCACCCGGAGGAAACCCACGGGGACACAGGGAGAACACACCACACTCCTCACAGACAGTCACCCGGAGGAAACCCACACAGACACAGGGAGAACACACCACACTCCTCACAGACAGTCACCCGGAGGAAACCCACGGGGACACAGGGAGAACACACCACACTCCTCACAGACAGTCACCTGGAGGAAACCCACGCAGACTACAAAATACTACACTTAACCTAACCCTAACTATGTGATAAACTAATGACTTGCCGAAGAGGAGACGGCAAAATGTAAAATAAACTGTGTGTGTGTGTGGTGTGTATGTTTGTCATTAAGGTAATGAGTACACACTGGACGACAGCTGCTTGATTCTGCTGCTGAAAGGCTTGTGTCTGAAGAACCAAGGCCGTCTCCAGCCAGCCGAGGAATGCTTCAACAAAGTTTACAGCAGGCAAGTTTTACACCATTCACAGTCCAGCAGTTAGCTACAATAAAATAAATACTGCCTGTGACAGGTCAGTAAAATCATCTGAAACAAACCCCCAACAACAGAACTACTGGATGTTGAATCTAAACTGAAAGCCATGTTTGCCACCATCATTGACATGTAGGACTGTAGTAGTGCATAAAGATGGTTAAATAGGGTGTTGTCTGTAATTTGCTAAAATAAAATAAAAAGATCAGTAATGTTATGGAGATGTGTCTGTTTTCATTTGCTTGGAGCAGTGAGAAGAAGCTGAAGTTCGACCATTACCTGATTCCCAACTCTCTGCTGGAGCTGGGTCTGCTGTATATTGACACAGGGAGGAGGGAGCAAGCCATTAAACTATTGCAAAAAGCCAAGTAAGCAGAGTCCAACCCGGAGCCACAGCCTACTTTTTATTGATTTGTTTTCCAATATAATACTTTACAGTCCTGACAGGTCATAGTTATGGCTTTTTAAAACTATTTTAAAAGCCTGCCATCTTTGGTTTTTAAACCTAGACTCACATTACAAGTTAAGGCCACCATTTTGGGCGGGGCTATCATATTTATAGTGAAGCTTTAAGTTTATGACGACTGCCGTATGATCATTCCTGTCAAAGATGACTTTTGACTGGTTTCTTCTTCCTCAGAAATAACTACAAGGAGTACTCCATGGAGTCCCGCACCCAGTTCAGAGTTCACGCAGCGCTGTCCAAACTGAAGGTGGACACGAGTGACCAGGAAGAAATCACAGTCTTGTAAAAGACGAGTCACAGTGCCACATTCAGGACTGACCCTTTCAGTGACCCAGAGAGACTCATCCTCCATCCTGTTTCCTCCCTTTATTCCTACCCTGCAAGGTTATTTTATAAAGGTCCTGGTACATTTGAACCTGCCTTCAGGAAAATATAGGGAGGTGGGGAACACTCAAACCACTTTATTTGTAATTTTGTTACACGTGAAAGGAATCTTTTAGGGTAAATGCAAAATATTAGATAATAGCAGAGTGACCCGAGTCAGACATGAAAGATTACAACTTGTTTGAAAAGAGTATTAAACGATAGGAAATCTGCCTGCAGCTACAGTCAGGGAGTTTAGAAAGAGTTTGACAAGCTTTAGTTTCAAATTACTATTGTTGTGCACCATTGTCACTGAAGATTAGACTTTTTCTTTCCTCTGCAGCAGACAGTGGGTGATACGTGATGTAGGAAAATAAGACATGGATAAAGCAAGCCTTTAATAATGGCTATATTTTCCATTAGGATCTAAGAAGGACTAAAATCGGTGGAAGTAACAATGGACCTGTTATATATTAGTATTTTTCTCATTGTAAATCGTATTCGAAAGCAAAGCCACATTAACGTGTTTCCCAGAGCTGAGGTACTGTACGTTTTTAGGAAGTTGTGTGTAAAACCTTGTGCCCTGGATGGTGGTGTTTACGGCATAAAATCCAAAGAAGCTCTCTTTACTGGGTTTGGGGAAACGGAAAAACTAGAAAACTGACAGTTTGCGGACCCACTTTTATAAAAATAATATAATGCATAGGGAATAATTTCATAAAAATAGTGGATTTGACTAATACACCACGTCCTCTGCTTCAGGATGATGTGTTAGTCTGCTGTGCCATGGACACAGGGAATGAGTGAAGTAGTTTACTTACTTAACAAGATGACAGTTAACCTGTGTATACAGTGCACAGGCGAACACCAAAGACCAGTGACACACTCGGTGTGAGTGAAACAACTAAAAGATTTGGCAGTTGACAAATGTTAGCTCATGCAGTTATTCACATTCCATAACATTCCTACAAATACCCCCCTCCCACCAAATTAAACCTAGCTACAAGTGTGTTTTCTCACGGTAGCTTTTGTTCCGAGTGTATGACCGATGGTGATGTGCCTTAGAACATTGCCGTAATCAAATCAAGGCTGGAATAAAACTAGAATGTACCTCTGTCATATTATAAATCTAAGAAATTCTTCATTTTTAATATGGAATTGATAAAATTAACTATAACAATCAGTAAATTATTTGACTAACGACACAGGATTATTGTCCCTTGCCCCATTTGTTGTGTGAAGTTTTGCTTGATTTGTTCTAAATGTTATTTTCTTCAAAAACATTTACTGGTTGTAAGAACACATTTATGACTAACTGACAAATTGCAGTTCACTGCAGAACAATCCAAATTTATTCATTTTGTCAGGAATTTAATTCAATAAAACGGGAAAAGAACTGTGGGTCGTCCGAAAGCTTTGATGCCACTCACACGTTTAATGTTGCTATGTACAAAAGTCTGTTTATTCAGGCAGCGTCTCTAGGTGGAGCCGGTTTCTGCTGCAGGTGCCAGCCCCTGTTCCTCTTCCTTCTTTCTCCGCTTCAAAAGCTTCCTTTTCTTCTTCTCCTCTTTCTCAATCTCAGCGACCATCTCCAGGAACTTGGGGCTGCGAGGGTCCACAGAGAACCCGAAACGTTCACGGGCTTCAGCCAACAGTCGATCCTTTTTGGCCTTCTCCTCCTTCTTCTTCCTCTTCGCTTCCTGCTTCTCCTTCCTCCAGTCTGCGATCATTTTTGGCATTTTGGTCATGTTGGCCGCTATCTGCTGCTCTCTGTGGAGAAAGAAACAAACACAATCAAATACACCTTGGATTCTAATTATTCATCATTTAAAACTTGAAAAGTTATTACCAGCACCAACGAATGCCTCAGATCCACATTTTCATTATTTCTACTGCTCACATCACTCAGTGTTTATCTTTGGGGTTATATTTTGTCTGTTTAAGAAAGAAAAGAACAAAAGTGTTTTTCCATTGTTCTAGATACAATGAGGGTAAACGACCCCCTCCGAGACGATTTGATGAAGCCACGCTTTCTCTTTTCAGATGAGTGGTCTTATGTCTGGATGACTGGTCAAAATCTTGACCAGACTCATTAGAGTCTCTAATGTCTATTCTTAGCCTTTGGTGAAATGCAGTTACAGTCAGGGTCCCATTGTGAAACAAATCTATCTCCTGATTCTATCCTGGAATTGAACATCTCAAAAACTAATTTAGTTATTGATTTTCAGCAAGCGCCATCTGCCCTATGTCCACTTTGAGAAATCTGTTGAAAGACAAAACAGCACTCAACATTCCAGCTTGTTTAATGTCTTTAGCAGAATTACATTTTTAGTTTTGAACATTTCTTACGCTTTCCTGTTTCTTGTTGATAATATAACATTGTTTTATTCATGGTTAGGGGTTGGGTGAAGCCATTTATTATCAGAGAATTGTGTTTGTTCTTTTTAAATCACAAAGACAGCAGAAACTACCCAAATGACCCTGATCAAAAATGTACATACCCTGGAAATTTTAGCCTGATTAAAATACACACAAGTTAAAAAAAATGGGTTTAATGGCTTCACATAGGGTCCACCCCACCCTCTTCATACCGGCAGCCACATCATTTTTAGAATCCCAATCCTATTGCTACACACTAAGGTTGCTGTGGCTGTTTATGATCCGATCAGCAACCAGTAACACTTAATATCTACGGTTACTCATTGAGCCCATCACACGAGAACTCACATCACTAGCTCTTCACTACCTCTCCTCAGTGTTTGGCTGAATTAAACCCACAGCACCTCCAGAAGACTCAGCAGTGAAGTCTGGTGTCCCAGACCCACCCCCCTCCAAGCTTTACACTCCTACCTTACCCTTAAGCATCAACAAACGTAAATTCACACTGGCCTCCCTGGTGACTAAGGCTGTATCTAGCCCCACTGGCACCGTTAATGCATGATCAGTGCCACCAGTTCCATGTAATCTTTACGTGCTACCACCACATCAGCACCTCTATAGTGTATTTCCCCAGCT
This sequence comes from Hoplias malabaricus, assembly GCF_029633855.1. Taxonomy (NCBI): domain Eukaryota; kingdom Metazoa; phylum Chordata; class Actinopteri; order Characiformes; family Erythrinidae; genus Hoplias; species Hoplias malabaricus. The sequence continues at coordinate 37,808,232 of NC_089812.1, read as the reverse complement.
AGTCTGTGTTCTCCTTATCCACAACAACTGACTAGATCTTTCTGCTGTTTCTGATAACTCCTTCACCGCTGCCCTCAGTTTCCGGCTCCTGATGCCGAACTGCACAAGCAGGAATGTGGAAGACTTGGCAACAAATCCCCTAATACCCATCTCCACCGGTCTAACATGTGCCTGCCATCCATATTCCCTCACCTCAGCCGCAGAGTCCACGTACTTCAGCTTCCTTTCGAATGCTTCGTCTACTGCGTCCTCAAATGGAACCGTTAACTCTATGAAATAAACTATCCGTTTATCTCATGCTTTGCCCCAACTACCAATATTTATAGCCTGTGCACACTCTCGAAGACGTTCACCCTCAGGCAGAAACCTAATCACTTTATTACTACAACCACTCGTTAATGTGTTTACCTCTAAGCGTTTGCTGTGTGTATAAAAGTCAGGACATGATTGGACTACTGACAGACTGCATGTTTGATCTAGTGCTGCCACTGACATTGGATTGCGAGCCATGGGGAAAGTAAAAGAATTATCAAAGGAACTGCAGAAGAATATAGTTGAACTTTATAAAACAGGAAAACACTTGGATGTTCCAACATATCAATTATCCAAATCACAAGGCCAAGTCATTGGCTACAACAGGAAAAACTGAAGGTTCTGGTGTGGCCACCTCAGTCTCCTGACCTCAGCATCATCGAGACACTGAGGAGATCACAAACGTGCAGTTGTATTACGTCCTTCAGTATCAATGATAGCTTTAAGTCTTTTGTGGTAGTTGTGGATCAGGGATTTTTTCACAGATGGTAAAAGTGCTCATTCTTCTTGGCAAAATGCCTCCAATTCCTGTAAATCCTTGGGCTGTGTTGAATGATGCTATTAAGGAATAGGGTATTTAAATTTTGATCAGTGTCGTTTGGGTATTTTCTGCTGTCATTATCATTTAAAAAGGGCAAACAATTGTTTGATGATAAATGGCTTCACCCAACCACTACCCATTAAAGAAAAAAAATTGTGTTATCATTCATATTCTCGGAAAAAAGGCTAAATAAATAAATAAATACATAAAAATACTGCAAGGACATGTAAACTTATATACATCAAAATATTTCACCCATGCTTTTAAAAACTTTTTCATAATTTAAAAATAAATTGCTTACAAGAACGTGATAAACAAACCTCTGTTGCTCTTACACTACTCTCCAAACATCCCTTCCTCCACTACAAGCCACCTTCACCTAACATGAATTAGACTCTGGAACACAGGGTGACACACACTCACTGGATCAGCGCTTACAGACTATCAATGTAGTTAAACATCATCAAAATATAAAAGTGTAAAGTAATAACTAATGTTTGTATAAACTTTTTCAGAAGAAAACACAGAGATCAACACCAGTAATGCTTATGATAATGGCATGTCTTGTTTGAGAATAAAACCTTCTACATTAATAATATAAAATCAAAAAAGCAAGGTAAAGATGAATAATGAGGCATTTCTCCTGTCTCCTGTGGGAAAATGTGTTTGAATGCAGACGATGTTCAAAATGGATGGGTCTAAATACACAATCTAACATTTATGGGTCTGCACTGCTTAAGTTTGTTGGGTCTAGCTCTAAAGCTGGGGACTGAAAAACAATCTTTAACAGAGAATGATACAAAGACAAAAAAAGGGCAGTTACTTGGTTTTGTAAAGTGGACAATTATTCCAAATGTGGCTGGAGGCATTGCCAAGCACCAGAGACGAAGGTGACAGGTCGAGACCGGTCAAACACCTGTGTGTTGTGTGAGATATTGGTTATAAATATTGTAGTATTATATGTCAGGGTAAGTTCAGCTTGTGTGGAGGAGGACTTAGAGGCTTTAAGCCAGAATATCAAGGCTGTACCATTTATGGTGGAATGAACATTTCAAATAAACCAAATTCAGCTTCATCTGAATAGACTTTAAAGGTTTTCAGTCAGTCTCTCAGTCAGTTTATTTTTGTCCGTCCTTCTTTCATTTAGTCAATTAAGTATTTATGTCCTTTCAGACACTCAATCTAAGATTCCGTAGCCTCGGAATAAACGTTACCTCGCAGCTCGCTTCGCCGCTCTTTCCCTCTCTTTCGCCTCAATTTTCCCCAGTGTCTCCTCCAGCGGAGGGTGCCACTCTCTCTCCTCGGCGATAATGTGCTGCAGTTGTTCGTGTGAAGGCCACAGTATCCCGGGGTCGAGTCCTGAAGCTCGGCCGTAGCGGGCAAACACTCGCCGGTCATAGCGCTCTGTCTTCTGCCACTCCGGCGTCTTCTCACTGCTTTTGTCCGGGATGTAGGGGTCTTTTAGGTTCAGTCTGAGGGGGCGGGGGTTATAGCCGGCTATCTGCTGTAACAGACTGCTCTGAGAAAGAACGGGTAGAAAATATTTTACATTACAAACTCCTAAAAGCGAAGTTACCCTCCTCCTCAGCGCGGAGGCCGCCATGTTTCCCGAGGTCCTTCAGAGCGAGTAGAACCGCTACAGAGCGCCACCTGTCCGCGGGAGGATCAATACACCACCGAGAAAAAAATATTTCACCGACGGAAAACGTAATGAAGAGCGAAGTCATAGGTAAATTAAATGCCTCAGTTTCGTTAAATGCCTACAATATGTCGTCCGAGGACTGTTACAATTATAACAGCTTTGAGGTAAGTTCTTGGCCTAAAATATAGTCTTATACAGCCCAATACTTAAACAACAGAAGGTTTTCAACCAATATTTTACCATTATCAGAATTACTTAGTATTTTAAATGGTATGGATGACTTCTCTGAACAGGGCACCACACACTCACACCTATGGACACTTTTGAGAAGTCAACACACCTGCCAACATGTGCTTTAGGACCAGAGAACATGGGGAGAACACACCACTGCTCAGACTCAGTAACACACACAGTGATCACATATCAGTCCACTGTCATAAAAAGGCTGTCACACCACTGACTGTAGACCACTGCTGGACCACCATCGGACCCCTCAGATCACTGTCCTGTACCGGATAGAACTCATTTATAATCTCCTCACACAGATTTTACATTCACAGAGACTTTTATTCTGGAAAACACACTAATACAAACATTACCAACAACTCTGAGAGATATAATAATGAGTGTAAGACTGATATAAAATGATTAAATGATAAAAATGTTGACACTGTGCTGATTTAAATTATTTACTAATCTTATTTATAAAGAATAACAAAAAGAACCTAATGAAGGAGAAAAATGTAAATTGGACTGTGAATGAAAATGTGCTAAAGTGTGGAATTTTGTCTAAAATTCTGTTTAATCAGCAGTGGTCCGTCCAGAAAACGCTGTGTAAAACACTAGTGGACCTCCAACTCCAACAGTGGGTCAACAGTGGTCCGCCGCCTCCGTGCTCTTAAGGAACCTGGAGTGCAACTCTAACCCACAACCCCAGGACCCAGGAGCTATGTGACAGTAACTATATGCCCTTCATTCAGTATTCAGTTCCATAAATGAGGATTTAAAATATATAAACAAACAGTTCTATTCTAGGAGATAAGCAGAGGTCTGTGGATGGTCCTGTTACAATCAGCTAAGATATATACCTCTCACACTTTTAACTGCCCTCCTTCATTGTAACAGGGATCTCACAGCATTGAAACAGGTAGAAAAACATGTAAAAACACAGAAATAGCTATTAAATGAGAACACAAACAGACAAATTCCAAGCATTAAACACCACTGTTCACCATCAGGGAGTGAATGTGCTTTTTCCTGTTAATAGACATAGACACAATAGCTGGCAGAAAGCGTTAACCCATTTCTCCCTGAACCACAGGTTTACCACTTAGGCTACAATTTACTTGCAAAAATATAAAGATAGCACTATTTCCCCTTGCATTATTAGTCTACAATAATCAGAAATAATATCTGGTGCAGTTTTACAGAGTAGACATTTGCACAGTGTGACTACAGTTTAGAGAAGAAGGACGGTGAGCATGAACATCCATTATAACATACACAATATGTGTCCTTGTGCGTGAAGAAATTAATTAAATGAACTGTGAATGGAGTCAATGGCGAGCCTATAGAAACCCGCTTGGTTTTGTTGCCATAGTTGCTTTTCACACACAGGAGAATATGTGGCCTACTTTCCTCATTCCTCTCATTAATGTAAACATGTTGTTTTTTACGGACAGATGAGCTGTACCATAAGCAGCAGGGCAGATAAAGGGGGGCAGCGTTGGTTTGGAGGGGGCCCTCTTTAACAACTACTTTGAATTTTTGGAATGCTTTATGGGGAGAATTAACCAGCAGAAACACTCGGAGAAACAAAAAAAGAGCCTTTTGTTTTAACCCCTCCATCCAGCGCTCCCTCTTTAAGCACTGCCCCCACCCTCCACCGCTCTTCTTCTTCTTCTTCTTCTTCTTTTTTTGATCTCTTTTCAAGAAGGAAAAAGATAGGAACAAATGTGCAGCTTTTTGGAGTGCGGCTCTCTGAGAGACAGATGTCAGAGCTTTTGTGTCATGTGGAGAGAGGAGAGAACCTCACTCGTCATTAAAGATGTAACGTTCCCATGGCGGCGGCGGTGGTGGGGTTAGGGTGGGCATGACACGGGGCTTAATTTTGGCACCAGCAAGTCCGTGCCAAGCGGAGGCGCTTTAAAGATGCTTTCTGCATCAGGCGCTGGCGAACAAGACCAGAGCTTTAAATGGATTAGGTATTGGGCCTAATTACAGAGTAACCATAGTCGTATTAATCAGGGATTAATATTTTGCCTCATTTTTCACTAGATACAGGCAATTTGATGGATTCTGTGATAGTAACGTAGAGTTAGGAGTTACAGGAACTAAAGTGTGAGCCAGTACACAGACACTTAAACTACAGCAGAGAAAGGAATGAGATTATTAGCATGCTATTTATTACTTATTAAAAATCTAAAATCATACTATACATATGCAGTTTATTAGTCATTTTTAAATGCTGTAAACTGTTAATACTAGCATTTGTACTAATATAAAGTTGGGGGGTTTGCGAAGGACAAGGAACCAGGAAGTACGTGCAGAGATATGTTCCATTTACACACAAAGATGAACATTCAGAGAAACTGGACGTAAACATCACTACAATGTAGTGGAACAGTCAAATTCAAACATTAAGAATGACACTGAAATGTATGAATAAACAATAAAGAAGGACAAGGGAACACCCCTTTGAGAAACAGGTAAAAAGAGTTGTGCTTACTGAATTATCAGTTTTATGAGTTTATGAGATATTTTTGACATTTAGTCATTAGTAAGTTCATTTATTTATTAAAATATATGTGAAACGTACTATAGATAAGGTGCACATTAATTATTTTATATAATGTAATGTAAATATATTCATTAAAACGAATAATATTATTTTATATTCTATTCTATAGTCGAGTGACTTAAACATTTAAAACCAAATATTAAAATTGATCATTCCTGGTAGTTCCTGAGAAGCAGCCTGAGGGTCATTAATTGATATATTGATGCCTTCTTAATAAGATGCGAAGGAAATGAAGTAAAAATGCATCCTTGTTTTCATTTGACCTTTGACCCAAGTCTAACTGTAGAGTCAGTAGTATTCAGGAAAATCCCTGTGTCTTCAGCTGAGTGTAAACCACTGGGGCGAGCATGTATCTTATCGGCTTTGTTGACTTGTTTGATCCATGCAGTTGAACAGTGTTGTAGAAGTTAGGGCTGGGCGATATGGCCCTTAAATTATATCACGATATTTCAGAGTATTTTGGCGATAACGATATTCCTGGCGATATGAACTCAACACTAAATTATACTTTTTTAATTTCAGGAACACACTACTGCAACAAAATAAATGTTATAGTGATATTAATTTTATTAAATTAAACATATTCTTTCATAACACCATGGTTTATTGTACATGGGATACTTTGTAACCAAACCCCCTCCACACGACTGAAGCCACTCTCCTTTTGGAGCAGATCTCTTGGTCTCAGAGCCACTTTCCACCGTACCTTACTGTGCCTGAACCACTCGTGTAAAGAATGTGTGCCGTATTACGTAAACAAAGTCTGAATATCACTAGATCACAATACTGATTTTATTGTTTATCCTTTCAAAAATGATGGCGATATTATCGTGAACTCTACGATATGTTACAGCCCTGGAACCAATATTGACCTTACACTCAGAAAAGAGGTGAAAAAGTCATCACAATAGCAGTAAACAGCAATCATAATTAATCAGCATAGGACTCAGGATGTGTCTGATGTGTTCCTGTGGCCTGTCGGGAGCAGGTAAAGGTAGTGTAGTGGTGTGTGTGAGAGCGCTGTGTCAGACAGCCTGTAGAGAAGAGAGGTGGATTGTACAAGCTCTGGATCGTCTTGCTCTGTGTCAGAACCCCACTGAGTATACCCAACGAGCCCATCCATATGGCCTTATAATTAAAAATTTACATGCCTCCACATTTCCACCAACTCATGACAAATTCATGGAAAAGTTGCAATATGGATGGTTTTCACTGCACCCCCCCCCCTCCCTCCCTCCATTCTGACTTGTGCCTTGTGTTTAAACAAAGCACCCTTACAGTCACAGCATGCACTTTTTCTCCATTCTTTTCTTACATTTCATCATTGAGAAAGGGACGAGGGCATGGGTTTGTTCCCCGCATTTGGCTTCAATTAAATTCAATGATAAAAATAGCTTTGACACTCTGACATCATGTGTTTTGCCACCGGTCACAAAAAAAATACCCGTTACCAGGCGTGTTTTAATCATTTTCTTTAAAATGCTAAACCAAAGTAACACACTGTGTTTTGACTACATTTAAAGTAAAGGGAAATTATGTTAAAACAGCACGGCTTCTGAATCTTGTGGTGGTTGCAGAGTCATAATCTCGCTAACGTTCCAGCGCTAAACGTAGCATTTTTCAGAAGCTGTGTGGTCATTTTAATGGGCAGTCTAAGCGTTTTTTTTTTCCAACCCTCCCAAGGTGTTATGATGAAAGGAGACTGCAAACAGTTCTCGAATGTTGTTAATAAACAAAGAAAAGGAAAGCGCCTGAATTGGAGCCATTAAAAGGCTTGGCTGCGAAAGCCACTGTTCAGTGGGAAGTTGGAGAGACGAGTCCAGTGACTGAAAACAATAATAGTTCTTTCCTGCGATAATGGGTCATTAATATAAACAAATAAACAAACAAAAACGTTAAATAACCTGTAATAATTAGCCACATCATTTGCCTGAATGTGAATGTTAATTGTGCAGCTCTGCTGTTCATTAGCAGCCACTGACACTGGTCCAGTTTCAATATTATCTTCTCAAACAAATCCATTTCCTCGGACTTTGAATGAAAGGCGTTGTCAGTTTAAAGTGTGAGGGGCCTCTAGGTGTGTGGTGTTTCCCTGTGTTCACACTAGAGGCAGCAAGTCGCTCATGACGTCCTAGGTTTGTCTCTCGTGGGAGTGTTCAGAGATGCGATGCCTGTGATGAAGCTTGTGGTGGTGTACAGTGTCCAGGCTTTATTTTTCTTTTGATTGTTTCTGTTCACATGCAAAAATGCTTCACACATAGTATAAAAATCAGAGTATTTGTCACACGCAGTCATTTCATATTGTTATATCTCCACATCGTAACTCATTTGCATAAAACTGAAAATCTCAACTTGATTTGTCGCTTGTCGTTCTGTTGCCATGTCTCCTGTCGCTTGATGCTTGCTGCCAAATGACAGCTACAAATCGCCTGCTTTCATAAGAAATGTGTGGTCGCTTGTTTCACTGATGCCTTCCAGTGCAATTATTTAGTGTTATTTTCTATAGGACGTCCCTGAATGAAGTGAACAGAGAGTACTGCTGAATATTTTCAAATTTAATCATTTATGTAAGTGCAGTATACCTTTGTTATTAGTTTGAACTTTATTTAAACTGTCATAAAAAAGGGTATTTTATAAAAAATAAAAATTATATTTTAGTTTTCAATAGGTCAAGTGGAGCACCCAGGGAGAACACACCACATTCCTCACAGACAGTCACCCGGAGGAAACCCACACAGACACAGGGAGAACAGAGAGGAGTGTGGTGTGTTCTCTCTGTGTCTGCGTGGGTTTCCTCCGGGTGACTGTCTGTGAGGAGTGTGGTGTGTTCTCCCTGTGTCTGCGTGGGTTTCCTCCGGGTGACTGTCTGTGAGGAGTGTGGTGTGTTCTCCCTGTGTCTGCGTAGGTTGGCTTCGGTTTCCTCCCACATTTCAAAAACACACCGGATTGGCAACTCAAAAATGTTCGTAGGTGTGAGTGTGTGTGTGAATGTGTGTGTGTCAATCTGCAAAGAACTGGCGCCCCTTCCAGGGTGTATTCCTGCCTTGTGCCCTGTGATTCCGGGTAGGCACCGGATCCACCGCCGCCCTGAACTGGATAAGCAGTTTCGGACAACCAATGACTGAATGAATGAATGTTTTGATGTTGTTCAAAGAAGTTTCATTTTCAAACCTTTACATTTGGATGTATACTATAATTTCAAACAAATAAAACAGTAAATATTCTTATATCCCACTTAGCCATGTACTTAATTAACACTAAGGTTTATTTGCCAAACTACACAAGGGTGAAAGATTGTCTCAGGAACCAAACTGAATACAGAACATTAAGTAAATTATATTTTATAATCAGACTAAATTTTTATGCATCTTATGTGATTTTTCATTATATCATGAATAGCTTAAGAGTTGATTAAACTAAGACCTGATCTGAAGGGTCTGTTGTAAAATAAAGAATAAAGTCTAAGATGTTACTGTCCTGGACTTTTGAGCAAATTAGGAAGCCACTTTAGAGATACAGCACTTCTGGACTGACTGTGTTCAAACGACCACCCCTCCCAACCACACACACACACACACACACACACACACACACCCATACACACTCTCTCCTCTCTACTAATGTTCGACTTGGAACGAGCCCAACTGAGAACCGCAGGCAAAAATGATGTTCTGGAGGGGGATATGAGGGGAGGGGGTGCGTTCAGCAGGGGGTGGTGAAGTGGTTTATAGTAATGGATGTACCACATGGTGCTGTAGTTTGTGATGTGTTTCTGTCACCGCGGGAGACAGAAAGAGAGAGAGAGAGAGAAAGAGAGAGAGGGAAAGATGGAGAGAGTTTGGGAGGGACAGGAAAGGCCCTGGAGAAGGCTTTTATTTCTGCTTGCTTTGCAGCTAAAATGGCATTAAATGGGAGGCTGGGACATAGGGTCTCATACTCACCATTTAATTTACTGCTCCCAGTGGGACTACTGATATGATTTAACCTGATTACACACACACACACACACACACACACACACACACATCATTTCTAACTCATGCATACTTTGCCTCCTCTTTACGTGTTTTTTTTCCCTCAAACCAGGCAGCAGCTTTATAAAGTACTAAGTTATGGAGCAGTGTAATCGGACTGGAAGGCGGGTATATTCCTTATTAAGTGTTAAAGAGGATAATGTTCAAAAATAAATGAAAAGGAAAATGAATATAAACATGAACAGGAGCACAGGAAATTGAGAGTTGCGAACAATTTCACGTTTTAACGGTTTTAACACAAAAATGAATGTAGAATAAAGAAAAAATGCAGAAAAAGTTGGGCTTAACCAACTCAAGTCAAAGTGCAGTCTTTAAAGCTTCACTGTGAGTGTTGTGTTTGTTAGCATTACTGAGTTAAGAAGGAAAGCTGTGAGTTGCCCAGTAAAGTCTGAAACACACCACACTCCTCACAGACAGTCACCCGGAGGAAACCCACGCAGACACAGGAAGAACACACCACACTCCTCACAGACAGTCACCCGGAGGAAACCCACGCAGACACAGGGAGAACACACCACACTCCTCACAGACAGTCACCCGGAGGAAACCCACGCAGACACAGAGAGAACACACCACACTCCTCACAGACAGTCACCCGTGAAATGGTGAAAACCCATATTTGTTTTCTCTGATTTTTTTGACTGGGAAAATCCTGCAGAAAGAAATAACAAGAACAAATACACGATAAACATTAAAGACAAAAACTAACAAAAAATCCATAAATAATAAATGCTAGAGAATCTTTTTTACATTGAAACATAAATCATAGACTGTCACATCAGTATCCAATGCATTATCAAAAGATACTCAACCATAAAACTGGTTTCTTGGAAAACAGTGAGGATAGCTACAGGGAGCTTTCAGAATCTCATCCAAAGCAGCCTCCCACATATATGATGTTTTTACAGGCCGTAATAAAGATGTCAGATTTAATAAAAGTTACTTATTTAGGGCTGATGTGTTGAGTCAGCTTAACTAATACAACAAATGTTCAAATCATACTTGCTTTAGTATTTTTACAGTGATCTCCGGGTTATTTTACTTGTGCGAAACTGCAGTCTGAGCTTTGGTGGAGCCTGTAAATGAGGCCCTCTCACACCAAGGTTTATAACAAACACTCGTATATTAACAGTGTCCTTCACACCATGTCAGAAACTGACTGCGACGCTGTGTCAGATTTTGAATTTGAATTTTTGACGGTCCATATTTCTTCCTCGTTTTAATAGGTCTAGGTTCTGTTTGACAGATAGGTTAAAAATCAGGCTGACCAATCAGAGCACCGTTGCCATGGTTACAGAAATTGTGGAGGTTAAAGAAAATATAATCCTTTATAATGAGAGAAAAAACACACAGGAGCAGAACCTCAAACTCCCTCAGTGGCCTTCGGAAACACTGCTGAACTCCCCGCGTTGTTCTGGAGACTGGGGCTTATTCTGTGTGGTGTTTTGTTGCAGTGTTTACAGTAAAATGACATATACATCCGTGTTCCAACTCAATAAATCTATTTATTCTTACTCTTCCAGCGTATTCCCGTAATTCCAGAGTGCTGAGGTAGAAAACGTGTCGGTCTTGGTGTGAAGGTTCCACGAGGTTAAAAATCGCATCCGTTTTTACGTGCGAAAAAATCATTCTCTGTGTAAATAAAGCCTTTAGAATGGAAACCTATGGAGATGAAAGAAGGAATGTTGCTTTCCATTGTTTTTCATTTCCTGTGCATTAACAAAGAAAAGAATAACACACATTGTTACTGTTGATTTAAAATAAAATGGGCTCATTAAACTGACACTCACTGTAAATACTAGTTTCAACAGGCTGCTAACTGTTGATGGACTCCTCCGCTAGTGGCTGCTAGCCATCGGTCAGAAGTAAAAATGATAAGCTCCCTTGGTTGACACTAGCATACCGCGGTGTTAGCAAACCAGCAACAAGCAAACAAGCAACACCAATGAGGACATGCTCCCTCCTTCGACATCAGCAGCAGCTAACAGCAGTGATAGCAGGCTGCTAGCTACCGGTGACAACAACATTCTCAGCTGGCAGAAGTAGCAAAAACAGACAGGCAGCTTAAAAGACTAATGATAAAGACTCTCCTGGTCAGCAGGTCAGGCCATTAGCGTTTTTGAAAGCAGGACACAAACTGCCAAGCCGCAATGAAGAAAGCAGAACCTGTGGGTGAGACGTCATAGCAGACAGCAGCACAGGAGGCTAACAAAAGTAAATAAAACACAGGGAGAAGCAGCAGTTAAACAGAAGGATGCCAAGAGAGAACCATCAGTTGAGGGAGGTGTAGTCCTTATAAGCATTTTAACTGCAACCCAAACATGAATTACATTATTGAGCACAAACTATGTACAGCCGTGTATTCTAATGTACTGAAGAAGCATGTTTAATGCAGTTAAAACCCACCTCCAGAGGGCACTATAATAAAATCATGTAAATCAGGATACAAATATCAGATTGAATAAAAACAAATATTTTCAAATGATCAAGTCTTTAATATAAAACAGTTTGTTAACAATATGTTTTAGTGGATTGTGCAGGAAAACAAACATTTGCATTTGCATTCTGAAGTGGTTACAGAATGAATTAAGGTACTGTCAGTGAAGTAATGAAATATCAAAAATATATTACCGGGTTAAACCCATGCTAGGTACCTGTGTTCAGTGCTTCATGAAGATATAATATGCAAAGTTTAGTGACTAATAAAGAGATGCTAAAAGAGTTATTCCAGTTTTGAACAAATGATTTGCGTAAGTAGTCCATGAAACCTACAGATGTAGTTACACTATGGACATATCAAAGACTGTACTACTGCATGTTTAAGTTACCAAAAAAAATCATCCATTTTGGTTTGAACCCAGTCTGAAAACCTTTGATGGCCCACTTCTGTCTGTGAAGGAATCACTCAAACCACTGCATCACCCCCCTCTTTGTGCTCATTGTGTTAGAACCCTGCCCTTTGCCACTCGTTATATTTTAACTTCAAATGGAAAAAAGCAAACCACCAGAGTTTTCAGCCACTGACGTGACATGCACTGCCATTACATGATGTACCCGTTCCTATGCATTTCAGAGGAGAATATAGTAACGCTACTGACCAGTCATGTTCTTTGAAGTTAATGGCCAGCTCTGTGCTTGTGAATGCACTCTATGTTGACAGCACATAATCAATCCTACCATTCAGTGGTAACACTGCTGGCTTCATCATCAGTGTTCAGCAAAGCCATAGAACATCCATGAGCACTTACTCACGCTGTCTCCCTAAGAATGGGCCAAACGTTCCCAGTGGGCACAGAGAACCGTGGCTAGCTTTGCCCCAACTCCTTAATGAGATGATGAATGGAGAGTGAGAAAGTGAAGGAGGCCTGAGACTCCTGGGGTGGCTAATTTAAGCAGAGATTTATCAAATGCTGGGCTTAGTAAGGACTGATCTGTACGAGGGTACCCACCAGCCTCCATTAAGATGGATGGGGTAATTACTGCCAATGTGCCTCTCTTTCGAACCACTGATTTCTGCAGTGTGTGGGTTCTTTATTCCTCAGGAAAAGTTTAAAGTGCAGTGAAATATTTGGTAACAGATAGAAAAATAACCCCCAGTGTTTATTACTCATACACGGGTGTAGGTATATCACTCTAATGTAAATAAATCTTCATATAGACTTACAGAGTGAGCGACACAATGCATTATAATCAACTACATTCGCTATCAACAGGTGTAAGCCTTTGTTCTACTTTCCAGAATGAAAAGAATGTAAATACTCATCTGACAAAATAATTAGAATTGATTACGATAAACGCAGTTTGAGGGGTTCGTTTCATCCTTGCATATTAAATTAGTTTCCTCCAGACCCCGAAACATCCACTATCAATATTCAGTAACGTGTCCTGTACCAATAATGGCAGGGTTCCTCTGCCTCCCCCACCTATGAGAGCAGATTTTGTCTAATACAATGCTGGCCGTGTGTGTCCACATTAATGAGTAGTTTGACATTTCGCTAACTTGCCTCCTGCTCTCTGTCTGCTTCGCCCTTCATCGCTCCTGCCTCCAACCACTGGGAATTTGGCAGGCCTCGTCGGCCAATCGGACGCCGCGCTGCTCGCACAAAACAACTGCATTGCCAAAGGCGTTAAATACTGTTAATGGTCAATAAATGAATTCAAATGTCACCATTGTCTGGGTATCTTATCTCTGGAGGTCTAGAAACCAGCCCGCGACCCTTTAATGTTTCCCTTTACGCACATCCCTTTAATTCGTAAGCATATCAGCTCTAATCAAATACGTGATTGTGCTGTGAATGTGCTTCAGTCTGAATCATACGGAGATAAATCTAATAGGAATGGATTAAAAAAGGAGATAGAAGAATAGTGAAGCGGAGTGGAGATGCATTTTACGCTTGTGTAATAGCGCAATCCATCTTACACGCTAGACAGATACACCCCTTGATTTGTGTCCCCATCATGTTCTGGAGAATGTGAAGGTTTCACTTTCTCCACGGAACCCAGTGATCCCTCAGAGCTGAGTCACGACCCACACACACACACGTGTGTGCACTCTCACGCCAGGCATGCCCAACAGCGCATCCCATCAGCTCCATTGTGGAGGGTATTATGGAGATGGGGACTGGCAGAGGGGTGCAGGTGGCACTGGGCTGGCGCAGACGCCGTCCTGCCGCCCGCGCCACAGCCATCTGTCATCAGCCCCAAACATCTGCAAACCCAAGGTGCCCTTGTCGCCCACTGTTACCACAAGCCGCTTGGCGTTTCTATTGGAGAGTCACTTGGGCACCAACTACGCCAAGCACAGAGCTGGATCCTCCACACCTCAAACGAGCAGATTCACCTCGGAGCGGACTGCAGAACGAGGTGGTCTTGGAGACCCATGTTACTACAAATGCGCTCTTTTGTCGTAAGGCTGCAGGGTGTGTCATTTACTAATCTTTTTCTATTGCAATGGGCAATGGGAAAGTCACAAACTTTGTCCAGGTTACTTCTGAGTGCTACATGAGTGTTTATAAGTTCATTAACTGATGGAGCCATGCTCTACTCACAAAAAAACCTCTATAAAAACATAAAGAACATGTGGGACAGTCACATTTAATTTACCGAGCTGTTTCTAATACCTGAATCTGTAAATCTATAAATAATAATGTAAACATTTGGACGCAAAACTGGAGTAAAACAGGAATTTATTTTTAAAAAGTTAACATTTTAAAACAAGTAAGTTGCAGATATTATTTACAGATGGGAAACTGGTGACAGGTAACAGATGTTTTGACGTCCACAGCACAAATACATACGGATTTAAACACGTTTAGAAGCCACAATTTTAACTGAACGTAACAGATATCCTCTGAGTTACATGCCTCACTGCCCGGGGCACTGGGTCAGTGAAGTAGATACAACAAAATACGTTTCACGAAATGTTCAAAACCTCACAACTGCCTTAAAATAATGTCCCGAGCACCAGGAAGTGTGCGTGTTAAAAATTCATGGTCATGTAGCTGCTATAGGGTTTAAAGGCGTCTGATTCTGATCATCGCCATCAATCAACAAATACTAATGACTGATTATTGTGTTCGTATGTTAATGATTTATCATTCTGCATTCATTTATAAACAGGAAACTGCATATTAAGAATGTAAATAATATTTTTATAATGTACTATAATAATAATAATGTAGCCTATTTTTTATTCAATTTCCCTAGTTTTGCGCTCGCCTCATGTGCACCTCCTTTGATATTTTCCCCTCGCCCCTTTGTGCTATGATCCAAAACTGGTCTCATTCCATTTTTATGACTTGGTTGTTTCCAAGCGGAAGAGGGGTGTGACCTGCAGCAGTGTCAGCAGTTAGATTAGTTAGATCTTCCCTGGTGTTGCTATGCTTCTTCTTGCGCCTCTTCTCAATTTATTTTCCCCTCCTCTCCCAAATCTCACCACAGACAGATGGCCACCCCCCTCCCCCCTTCTTCCCTTCATCATTTTGCTTCGCGTCCTTCCGATCGAGGCACATTACTGAATATTGAGGGTGCAGTATGTTCAGGTAGCCTTCAGGAGATCCAGGGCGCCATATTGCGCTGGATCGTCTTGGCGGCGCTTCCCGGGTTCTCCATACAGCATGCGCTGTACGCTTTTAACGAGAACAATACAATTAAAGACAGCTTGCCAATGTTTGCGCTTAAATACCTTAAAGCAAAAGCATGACCCAATCGGTTTTTTTGGAGACATTTTTCTGACAATTTAATGTTGTGCGCTGGGGCTGCCAAGGTTTGCCGCGGCTCGGTGCCATGTGTGCATAAGCAGAGCAACACAAAGCGAGCTTTGTCTGCTGCTGTGCTTCAGGATGGATTACAACGGCCATTTAATGGCATGATGTAGGGGCAAACCCTCTAGGAAGTCTGATCGCATAAAATCAATAGGCACTCAAAGTAAGGTATATGGCACTTGGCTGGCTCCGCGCTAGGCGCTGGGACGTTATGCGTGGACACACGCGGTTTGCTTGGTTTATTGAGTTCATGGACAGAGGTAGTGAAGACCACCCCGTCCAGTTAATCATTCGAGGCCTCAGCTGCTGCCTCAAAATGAGTTGTGAAAAGAGCGCCAACCCGCAAGGAACATGTTGTGCGCCGTATTCCGCTCACATCCTAAGCTCACCGCCCTTAATAGGAATAAAGCGATTGGCCCGAAGGTTCACCTTGCTCCTCTTGCTCGGTTTGGAGTTGGCACACATTAGCACTGACACTGTGACAAACATATAACAGCATATTTTATACATAGGACTGATCTGTACACTATGTTTCTATTACTAAGATGCTGAGGCCAAATGGCGCTCGATCACGTTCAAAGTTGCCACAATCCCCCCCAGCATACGCAAATAGGCTACTTTACTGGAAAAGCTCTTAAGCATACAGCCTGAAAAAGGTGATTGTTGTGGGGAGAAAAAAGAAAAGCAGAAGTACACTGTGAAAAGAAGAGACCTAAACAAATGAGACAAAATGGCACCTAGAGCTTGACAAGGCTCGCCAAAACTTGTCTGGCACACGGTACGTCTTTAGAAGGAGCACCTGCGCAGTCTTTTCCTTCACACTCTTTTAAAGAAAAACCCTGCTGCTCTGAGCCCATTTGGCACCTCGTCCGCTGGCCAAAAGCTGCCCAGCGCTGCCCACACACAATGTAGCGATAGAAATTTGTCCTTTCAGCTCATCCTCACTTAATGCACATGCTAGCTAAAGTCTATAGCTAAACTGGAGACGCCATCTTAGGTCTAATGAAGGCAGGCGCCTTGAATTAAATGAGGCCTGTCACCTCACGTTAGCTAAACACGTCGGTTCGCCTAAAGGAAAAACAGAGTGTAAGTCTTTTGCCCGGAAAAGGAGCTTATTTTGACGGAAAACATTTTCAAATTTGAGCTCCGTGTTGAACTCATGACCTTGGAATGCAGAGCTAAGGCTGAATTCCTGCGGAGGAAATACATGTGTGTTTCTTTGTATTGGGCTTGATCGCTCCTTGAAGCTAAAAAGAAGAGCTATGGAGCATGAAGTTTGAGTCTTCCTGGATTTTCCTGTGTTTGGGCTTTGGCTTGAGCACGGCCCATATCCCTCATGCCTCCACAGGTGATTTATGGAGCTGCTCAGCTCTGATGGGGAGGGGGTGGAGGTGGGAGGGGGTGTTGGGGTTCATTCAGGGACAGTGCAGACCCACTCAGCAACTTTGTGTTGCCCTGCTCTGAATTAGACTCTTAACTAGGAATCGTGTACTGAGTTTCTTTTGGTGCTTTTTATTCCTTGTCCATTTCATTATTTTACCCTTTGTTTATAAACGCCAGTCTACATTAACAGTTGTTTATGGCAGTAACCCAGAACATAGCTGTGTAAAACGGTGTATTCTTGAATCTGGATGTGTTTGTAGCCTGTGAAAACCATGCTGTTATCCCTTTTGTCTTTTTGTGTGGAATGATAAGCCTGGTGCTGGAAGGGCCAGTGGTAGTGGTGTGAGTGCGAGTGCGAGTGTGTCTATACTGGCCTACGTGTGTATAAGAGAGAACCGAGAGGAGGGGTGAAACTCAAAGCAGATGGTTATGCTGGCACCTGTCTTGCTCTAAAATCTGTTTGGAGCCTTTTTCCACATGTATAAAACAGGCAAGGCCTCTTCGTGCCAAGACACAGGGAAGAAAAAAACAGTTTTAACACTCCAAACCCTTTTATTTCTCCATTTTCGCTCAGGCTAATTGGATAACTCCATTGTTTGGGATTATACAGAGGCTTGTTTCTACATGCGGTGCTTAATCTGCTTCACGTAGACTGTCTTTCATATTGTTGACCGTCCTGTGATGAGCCTGAAATACATCAGCCCCCGTGCTCCCAGTCCCAAATCAGCTCCCTGAAGCACTTAAATGTAGGTGGGTTCGCTAGGCTACTATTTTCTTGTTTCCTCTCCTGGCCAAAGAGGTTCTGATGTTTCAGTCAGGGCCTTTTTTCCCCTCTCCTCTGTGCTCTTTTAGACCGGATGATGTAAACGCGTCTTGTGTGTTATTATTCAGAGCTAGGCCTGCCGTTATTGCTGGCCAAACGCATAGCCATGATGCATAATGGAGCGGAGCGGAGAAAGGCCATTTTTATTCACACCACTCTGGGGTTTTTCATATTTTCAGGGGGGATATGAAGTTTCGCTCTTGTGAAATAGACCATGATCTTATTTTGCAAACAATGGTTTGAAGGCTTGTTTGAATAAAGG
This sequence comes from Hoplias malabaricus, assembly GCF_029633855.1. Taxonomy (NCBI): domain Eukaryota; kingdom Metazoa; phylum Chordata; class Actinopteri; order Characiformes; family Erythrinidae; genus Hoplias; species Hoplias malabaricus. The sequence continues at coordinate 37,790,172 of NC_089812.1, read as the reverse complement.
TTTTATTTCTTTAGACAAAGTGGTAGAACAGAGCTGAGCGACTCTGAAAAGCTAGGGCTCCCAAACACTTCAGAACTATTAGGAGTTGACGGATAGATCGTCTACTGCTGTTAATACTTGGAAGTAAAGATGAAATAAGATTTTAATGCCTCTTAATTATGTATCACTAGGACTATAGCGGTGACCGAGGTCGCAGAAGCTCAGTAATCCCTGTAAGCGTGGGACAAAAATAGTAATAATAATAATAAACAGCAGAGGGCGGTAGAGTATTCATTTGATTCCAAAAGCGGCGCCTCACCTCGGAGAGACTTCTTTTTCCACCCGATTTCAGACAAGCCCCGCCCTCCGTGCTGAGGTTGCCAGTAGTTTACACCAATAGCGAGGAAGGCTGGATGCTGTTAACCAATCACAGCGCAGAGTCGGTGGTCACTCGCCCAAAATTTAAGTGAATTTTTCCCTTCTCTTTGAGAGAATATTTAAATAGAAAGTGAAAAGAAAAACCCACAAAATCAGACTTTAAGATCCTATATGTGAGCACTTAATTTCTTAACAGATAAAATTTTGTTTATTTAAACGTAACTGTACACTGGAATAGATTTGTAGAAAAAGCCCTTGGTCTTTTGTTATAACTTGTGTTATTTTGATAAGGAAAAAGAAGTTAAAACCTCACAATTGAATGTAACATGTTTCTGCTAATTTTAGTGTATTATTCTATGTGTTTTTTTTAACATGAAATATAAAATGCGCATTCTTTTTTTTTTTTTTTGCATTAAAATCAATGTTACACACAGCTAGAGTAAAATGACTGTAATTTAAAACCTGTTCTCTGAAGGGGGTCTGCATTAATTTATAAATGATGTAAAAACGCTTTAAACGCCTAATAAATAGTGTATTGTTTTCTAGCCGTAAATGTCCGGCCGAAGGTGGTGGTGTCCGAAAGTGGGTGGGAATAACAATAAATAAATAAAGTTCCAGTGGAGTTCGTGCTCCTGTTCGGCAGATAAACGCACACCTGCCCGGTTCCACTGTGCCTCTGAACCGAGAGTTTTATCTCTCCCTGAGCTCAGACCTTTGGGGGTGAACCACAAATTGCTTCAGTGTTTTCACACGTAGTAATTCGTTATTGAGGCAGTGAGCAGAAAATCCAAACCGGGTGCCCTCCACGCTACAGTCCCATTTAACACTCTCCCTCCCTTCAGCGATAAAATGAGTCCTTATTATTATTTACTCAACTTCTTTAGAAACCATTTGCTCATTTTTTAAAGTACAGCCTGTGACTAAAAGCTCTGTTTGACCGGAATAATGATCCTTCCATTAAAAAAAAACGAGCAAGTGGATGTTAGCAAATAACAACAGGAAACGCTGTATAAATGATAAAACCTCGAGAATAGCCCTGGATAATATCGAAATTAATATTTAAATGTTTTAGTTTACTCCTTTAATAGTCTTTAAGTATCTGAGAAAGGTAATATTTGACTAAATCTCAGAACTAGGACATTAGTTTTCATTTTTTGTTGTTGCTAAATCTTGCTAATCTCTTGCTAACATTACAGACAGTTGTTTTTCTGAGGGTCAACACGGTTTGGCTAAAGTATGACCACTTGTGCAGGTTTGTGTAATTTTGCGGCCTTTTTTGTTTTTCCTGGTTCTGGTAATTCAAACAAGACTCGGAGGTGAAGTGAGCCATTAACGACTGTATAAAACCAAACAAAAAACCGTAACAACCGCGGTCTGAATATTGGTCAGGCCTCCATAAGCCAAGGGAGAAACTCAGTAAAGCATCTGAGAAAGTAAAACATCTTGTTGTTTGAGCCTTTAAGCCTTCCTTGAATATGAACAACCTCAGCAGATTTGGCCGTCTGTGTGGTGTTATTCTTTTTGGAAGTAGCTAGAAGTTGCATAGTGTTGTCGGCCCACATCAGCTGTAATAAAACAGTCCATTTTACCGAGCCTTAGGTTCAGATCCACTAATTCTATCACCTTATACTATGTATATCAAAAACAAATATGAAAAGCAGGGTTGAGTGATTCTTGAACAATGCAGTTTTGTTACTAAACGGGGATAATGACTGAAATATGAAGACGTGTCTGGATCTTATTTGGTGCCTGGTCGGGAGCTTTAACCACTTGCTGGTGTTTGGCAGAAAATAGGTCATTTCAAAAAACACATTTAAAATGTGTTGTGAGTTACGAGTTTAAAGCAGTGTAATTTGGTTTAACTCCCGTTAATTAAATATGACTGTTGCTCAGTGTTGATGCTACAGACTTGCTTGTCTGCTTGTGTTAAGTGCTCTGACAGATCTGTGATGCTAGCAAGCGTTTATTTTAATTGTGTGTCCTTCTGGGAGAGACGTAGTAGAGTTCATGCTATTTCTGTACTTACACTGTCCTTTTCTTGATTAACTCAGCATCAGTATCATAATTAACAACAGCAATAGTTATAACAATCATGTTCTTTACAATAATTTATCTTATTTTGTGCCTTATTTTATAAATAAAGATTTTAAAGAATATAAAACATGAAACTATAACTACGTAGCCATTTTATGGTTTTATAAAAATTTATATGAACTCTAGCTACTTGTGAATCCATTAAATGAAACAGACAAGGATTATTTTTGTCAGCGTATTAAAATAAAATTAAAATACAATACAATATAGAACAAATAATAATCTCCATTTGACTAAATGAATAGTTTGTATTAATAAAATGAATAAAAGTGAATAAATAAAATCAAATGTACACAATTTTCCCCTTACCCCAACGTGTGGTCAGTGCGGCAGGGTTCTGTGTCTAGTTCCAATCCTGGATTACATTTTCTGCCTGATTTCTCTCACATATGCAAACGTGTTGATATTGTTAATAGCATAGCAAGAGCTCAATCAACTACGCTTGATGACAGGCCTCTGCAGTCTCAAAGGTGAAAGGGGCCGCCAGTGACATTTTTGGAGAGGACCGATAGACAAACAGACTGGCAGACCGGCTGGCCGATAGGCAGGCTGATGAAAAATTTGCGTGAGAAAGAAAAGCAGTGAGATAGTGTGGATGAAAACCAGGCTGGCGTCAGCAAGTGCCCTTTAGTATTTAGAGGATGCAGGGTTGGCATTTGGGCATTTAGCATGGCATAAGCACACACACACATACACACACACAGAGACTCACCAACCCCCAACAATGATTTGCTTTATGAGGTGCCCACTGATACCATGGTAACCTTCTCGTCCTGGGCAAGAAACGAGTAGCGGTGTGCCAAAAAATGCCTGGTAACTTCTTCTTTTTTTTTCCTTTCTTTTTTTTTTTTTTTTTTTTTGATTAACCCACGTTGCCCAGAAACCTTTGAAACTTAATAAGTGAAACCAGTGGGTACACAGAATAGGCCAGGCGATGGCTTTAGGGGCCAGCTGAGAGAACAAATCAAGTTGCGGATTTTAATGTAGCTTGTTTCAATAACACAAATTTAGCTTGGTTTTAAAATGGATCTAAGGCACAAAGGGGACATCAGATCACATTTTACACAGAAATATGTGGTGGCTAGGCCTCAAACCACTGCTGATTACAAGCTGTAAACCTGGTCCTCCACTTCATACTACCTCTGATTCCACTTGTTGGGACTGTTATGTATTTTAAAGAAAGAGTTTAACTAAGTTACAAAGCACACACAAATATTACCGTATCTAAACGTGAGTAGACCACACACAAAAAGGTGTTTATGCTTAGTTTTCCTTTCTTAGGTTTTATAGCTTTTGTGATGGAGCTAACAGATATTCTAGTAGATGGTTATTCTTAAAACAGTTTGCCTTGTACACGTTTTTATATAAACTCTATTAAGAGTTATTTACTTTCTGATATTGTATGACATACTGGAAAAAGACACAGTGATGTGCAAAACTTAATCTTTTCCAGAACGTTTTTCTGACAGAAACTATAGAATATTCATAGGAGAGATACAGGCATTGGATATCAAAAGACAATGAGTGAAAACACAAAATGTAGTAGATTCTAAGTTCTTAAAGCTTTCACTGTTGGAAACAAAAGCAAGCCACACTCCTGCTTTCGATCTGCGTTTTCCACTGGTGTTTCTGTATGTGCTTCCACTCTGAGAATACAATAATTAACTAAATCAATGAATGGTGGTACCCTGTTTTTTCATAGTCCTAAGTTTGCACTCTGCTAATATGTTTTCACAGTAAGGCTACGCTAACTTCACAGCCTGGGTGATGATCTATATGAATATCTGTGTTATAACATTATGTAAAGTTAGACAACTTTTAGAATAAGGTGTTTAACTATAGGCGACGGTGGCCTGTGAGTGGGCAGTACTCATGGGTTACCATCAGGGATACATTTACTGAGTGTGTGTGATATCACGGGTGTGTCTGTGCATGGGAGAGTTAACACGTATGGTATAGTGAGGAGTCTCCACTCCGCAGTGTCTCTCCCCCGCCTGCTTATTTCCATATTACCCGGGGTCATCTAGGCATTGAGGCGCTTCCCTCTGTTAAGGTCCCTCTCTGAGGCCGTGCCAACTCAGTGCCAGCTCTGAACGCAGGCGGGGGTGCATGTGTGTATGCATGTGTGTCGGAGTGTGGTGGGGGAGATGGGTGCACAAAGAGGTCCCGTCTAGCGCGTTTTAATTCCCTCAAATTAGGGAACTGTGCCAAGTGCGGCTCCAGCAACAGCCATCACACCATAACTAGGCTTATAATTACCCCTCATCTGACACCCAGGGTCCCTCTCTACATCTCCCCATAGACCACATCTCTTCACAGGCCGGCATACGAGCTCTCGTTCACACGCAGCTTTTTACGGACCGTCACATATGGGTACACGAGTGGACAGGGACCCACGCGATAATGATCTGCAATTATGTTTATACATCTTTAGTTAGCTAGAGTTACTCAGCCATTACATCAGCTGGAACAATGCAGACACATGTATAATACTTTCAGTCCCAGTCTGCTCAGCTTATGTAAATGAGCTATATACGTTTGAGCACATGTTAATCCTATGTATAAATCTCTGATAAACACTTATTGTTTTTCTTAATGCAAGTTTTAAGAATGCATTGAGCACATGGCAACCAAGTTACAACTAAAGATTATTCCACTTTTTGTTCTCAAAAGACTTCCATACGTGTATAAGTTACATATGTATTTAATATGTATGTTTTCAAAAAGAGATGAAACATAAAATAAACAACAAAATATATTAAAAATTAAAAACACCATGTTTTATTGTACTACAGCAGGTAGTGTGTCGGTCACAGCTCCAGGGCCCTGGAGGTTGTGGGTTTGAGTGTGGTGTGTTCTCCCTGTGTCTGCGTGGGTTTCCTCCGGGTGCTCCGGTTTCCTCCCACGCTCCAAAAACACACGTTGGTATGTGGTAAGTGTCTGTAGGTGTGAGTGTGTGAGTGAATGTCGCCCTGTAAAGGACTGGCGCCCCCTCCAGGGTGTGTTCCTACCTTGCGCCCAGTGATTCCGTGTAGGCTATGAACCCACCGCTGCCTGTATAAGGGTACAGACAATTAATGAATGAATGTTTTATTGTAAAAGTGGGTACACATGCGAGTATACGGCTACCTATGTGTATGCACTTAAATGTAGGATTATATACATGTAGATGTTCAATGAATCATAGTGTCACTGAATTAGTCACCGAATTAGTTTTTAAAATCATTCTTTTTATGCAATTCAGAAACACAAGTCGTTCCGCTGCTTTCAGTCGACTGCGTTGGAGGATTCATAAACATCCATCCAATAGTGGTTCTTCTATATAATTGCACCAAACAACACTTTTCAGCAGCTTTATTACTAAGAGAGTATTTAATTTATTCCACCATCAAGAATTGAGTTGTATACAATTGTCTATGTGTTCACCTTTGACCTTTAGACAATGCCCAAGCTGTGTGCCAGCTATTGGTGTGATGGCGGGCTCTGCCAACAACAGTGAATAAAAACACACCAGTGGAAAATGTCTAATGAAATTAAATGGCTGAATGCATGGATGCTTTTGTGGACAAACAACAAAAACCTCAGCATACAGTCTCAGACATGCAGACAAGGAGAGGAGAGGAGGGGAGAGGAGAGGAGAGGAGGCCAGTCGCTTGTCAAAACTAATGCCGTTTAGGTTCATTTTTCCCAAAAAAAGTGAAAGTAGCATCAGTAGTCTCCTGGTCTCCAGCTGAAACCATGATTCCACACAGTCCTCTCCTTCAGAGATGGGCCCCCGTCTCATAAGGCAGTGTGTGTACAGACTGTTTCTAACTGTGTAAAAATGACAAAACTAGGTTAGAAGAATGTTTGTAATGAACAGCCCTGAAAAATTGCTGACAATTCGCAGAATTACACAAATATGCAAAAATAAAACAAGTGTATGAATGTGCTAGGGGTCGTAAAGACAGATTACAATTTATTTAGCTTCATTTCGACTTATTGATATGTTCACATATGTGATCGTCATTGGACAGTGGTAGTCTTGGGCCTCGTGGCCTGGTGGTCTGAGGCCCCCAGACTCCCCCACTGCAGTCCCTGGGTACTGGCCCTCTAGCCGCTCCTCTAGCCAGTCTTACTGTGGTTTTACTCTTGTAAATTATGTACATGTTTGAATAGAGTTACTCAACGTATCAACTTTGTTTAGTGTTTGTAAAGTTGGGGAAAATGTGTAGGAATATAACAATAGTCTCCCTCAAAGGCCTTCCTGTGTCTCACACACACACACACACACACACACACACTCTCTGTGTCTCTGATATGCAGATACACATTTATATATCAGCACATCATACATCAGCAGTATTTCATTCTCAAGTGTGAATGCACCCCTCAAAATAAATATTTTGCCTGTGGCAGAAAAACTCCCATCACACCCAGAGAGTCATGCATTGGTTGGCTGTTGGACGCTGGTATGTCTGTAAGCCTCGACATGGCAAGGCAACTTGGAGCAGCTCTGTATGGCTGCAGCTGCTTGGATAGCGCTTCTTGGCATTTTTCTGTGTCAATGTCCTCTTTCCCTCTCTGCTTCTCTCTCTCTCTCTCATACACACACACACACACACACACACGTCTAACACACTCTCACGCATGCAAACACAGGCACGCACGCTGCCTGCATCCTACTAGCGTACTCTTTCTGATTGGTGCTCATTGAGCGATTTTCCTTTATTTATTAATTTTCTGCCATCCAAGGAAGAGGATTCTTGTTGTAGCCTTTGGGCTTTTTTTTCCCTTCTCCTTCTATTTTTTTCATTGGCGGGAAAGCGCGGGAAATGGCGGTGGACAGACAGGCTGACCCAGGGCTCAGGTGGCAGCTGTGTTACGACTTCTCTGCCAGGTCGTGGCTGATGGTATGACAACTTTTCCTGTTCCTCTTCCTCTCTCACACACATCTTTCTTTCTTTCTTTCTTTCTTTCTTTCTTTCTTTCTTTCTTTCTTTCTGTGTAACACGTTCAGGCTCAGATTCCTCAGCCCCCTGTAGCTCATTGATAATCTGTGTGATTTGAAGTGGGTTGTGACATCACATTTGGTAAAGGTTGAGCTTTGCTTTTCTCATTCTTAAATCTGATTGAGCTCTTAATTAATGACACGAGCTGAAACCAAGACAACGGTTATAACAGAACCTTTCACTTATTACACTTAAATAACACTTATTTCTGTTTTAAAACTGGGCAAACAAACAGTGTTCCTTGTTCCACTTTGGTAGGCCCCCCTTTTTCTTTCCACCTGGAAGCTGTCTAACGTGTAGAAAAGGTACAGAGCATTTCTGCACAAATACAGCATTCATTTAGTGCTCCTTCTCACTGTTTGTCCTGAGGCCCAAATAAAGATTTGCTTTTGAAAGTAAGACACGTAATTTGTTGTGTCGTGTTTATAGCCCTTTAATGTCATGTGTTATAAAGTCATTCGTATATTGAATTGTATCTCATTCATTTACAGCTTATTACATTAAACAGCTTTAAGTTAAATCACAATTGCTCTCATTTGAATTTAGAATTTCAAACAGTTTGTGATAAATAAACTGTTAACTACAGGCTCTTTTTGTTGAGCTTTTTCTTTTCAATTAAGCCTAATTAATTGGGGGAAAGAGGTACATGGGACAGCCCCTAAACCCAGTTGGTCCTCAGATGGGGGATCTAAGAACAGACCATGTATGCAGGGACTTGTCAGGGGAGCTGACATGCTTCAAGCCCCTAGAGGCTGCTGAACTACTGGCTATGTAGGACAGCACAGACGCGGCCATTCCTGAGAGCGAGTGTGTTTGTGTGTGTGTGTGTGTGTGGTGCTACCCAATATTGGACCCCTTTTGAGGTTAGGTTCAGGGGAAGTGGGGAAGGGTAGTGTTTTATTCTGAGAGATGGAGAGAGGTTGCTAGGGAAATTGATTGTAATGCAATTCATTCAGTTAATCATCATCGTCATAAGAAAACTGTACCTCTTCTATTGGAGACGACCAGTTTAAAGTATTTTTGCAGCATTTGATGAGCTCTGGTCTTCACACTAATGCAGGAGACCAGAACCAAACAGAGCTGAAAGTCAATAGATCGCTGAGATGCTCTTGAGATGTTTCTCCATTGAGGCCTGTTGATTATCTCTGCTCAATGCTGTTTTAGATCATACATCTTTGCTTTCTGTAAACTTGAAATGCCCTCTTCAGTTCGACCTTGTTTTTCTCTTCACCAGCATGAGGTTGTTAGCTGCCTCCTTTCTGTACACCCTCTAATCCTTCTCTGACCTCGGAGTCACACATGCCACCTTCACACTGCCCTCACTGTTCACAGGCTACTGCTACCCTTCACCTGCCTTGCAACCCATCTCTCTCTCTCTCTCTCTCTGTCCATCTATCCTTCCGGCTGTCACTCCTTATCCACAGATGCCCACACCACTGCTACCCCCCCCCCTCTCTCTCTCTCTCTCATGCTCTCTATCTTGCTCTTTCTGTGCACAGATGCCTGGCTTGGCCTGCAACAGCTGTCCTGCCATGTGCTGCTACCAAGTGTTGCCGTGGCATTAGGAAAGGGGAGGGGGCTGGTTTATGAATATTCATGTTTACTTGGACCCAGTCTACCAAACAGAGCCTGGAACTGCCAAAGATGCCCCTCCCCCTGACAGGGCGGGTTGGTATTCGATTTGATGGAGAGAGAGAGAAAGTATAGGAGAGAAAGACATGGAAAGCAGAGATTAGCGCGAGTAGACCAGATTCTATGGCCCTTTTCCACCAAACAAGACTCTCATCTCCGAGGTGTGAAAGAGCGCAGGAAACCAAGCGGGAAAGAGAGAAAGACAGAGTGGCACGGCCATCAGAAAAAGACAGAATGATGGACCATAAAGTGTCATGATTATTCCAGTGCAAAGAGACATTTGGAAGATCCTCAAAGCGACATGAAATGTTTGAATCGGAACCAAAATCTTCATTCACTGAGACATCTTTTGGACTAATTCAATTTATGGTTCTCACATTTAACTGACATTAAAATGGTCTGTCAATGAGCAAGGCTTGAGGCACAGATTAGATGCTGGAGAAGTACTCATTCACACATGAGGAAGAGGATGCAACTGCTTGGATGTGATGTTGCTGACTCTAGTGGTGGTGACTGAGACATGAGGGAGCTGAAGAGGAATGAAGAATGTCAACTGGTGGATCGACCAGGACCAGTGGAGGGGGAGATGAATTAAGAGGGGTTTGCATTCGGCTGAATTTATGGAAAAATGAATACAAGTAATACACGAGAGCCATTTTTGTCCCAGAAATAGCTGTGATAAAGGAAATGATTGTAATTTAAGGACCATTTAATGTTACTGATATAAAGACTATATAATGCAATAATAATACAATTACACCTTTTTAAAAACAGCACTCTCCTCCTCCTCAGTCCACAGCTGAGGTGCTTTGAGCAAGGCACCGAACACACAACTGATCCCCAGGCGCCGGTGATGGCTGTCTGCCGCTCTGGGTGTGTGTTCACAGCCCCTAGTGCACTAGTGTGTGTGTGTGTGTGTGTGGAAGACACCTTTTGTTGTACATTGTACAATGACAAATAATTGCACATTTCATTTCATTTTCAAATACTATGAGCATCACTGAGGTCAGCAAAAGTGGTTGAGGAATTGCCCATGTAATGTATGCTAAGCCGTAAATGTTAATGTAAATGTTATGACTGGTCTATACATGAGTGGATATTAGGAAGATGAATGGTGGTTATGAGATGTGAAATGATGAGGAAATCAGGCCATCAAAACTGAGATAGACAGTCTATGTCATAACATGAAAACCTGATATGAAACTTTCAAGGGAGCTACAGATTACAGCTGAGATACGGTTTGGGGTTAAATAAGGGGGTGGACGATGAAGCTGGGAGATAAAATGTAGAATTATAACCAATTTATACATTCGTTCATTGTCTGTAACCGCTTATCCAGTTCAGGACAGCGGTGGGTCCGGAGCCTACCCGGAATCACTGGGCGCAAGGTGGGGACACACCCTGGAGGGGGCGCCAGTCCTTCAAAGGGCAACACACACATTCATTCACACACTCACACCTACGGACAATTTTGACTCTCCAATCCACCTACCAACGTGTGTTTTTGGACTGTGGGAGAAAAACAGAGCACCCAGAGGAAACCCACACAGACACAGGGAGAACACACCACACTCCTCACAGACAGTCACCCGGAGGAAACCCACACAGACACAGGGAGAACACACCACACTCCTCACAGACAGTCACCCAGAGGAAACCCATGCAGACACAGGGAGAACACACCACACTCCTCACAGACAGTCACCGGGAGGAAACCCAGGCAGACACAGGGAGAACACACCACACTCCTCACAGACAGTCACCCAGAGGAAACCCATGCAGACACAGGGAGAACACACCACACTCCTCACAGACAGTCACCGGGAGGAAACCCAGGCAGACACAGGGAGAACACACCACACTCCTCACAGACAGTCACCCGGAGGAAACCCACGCAGACACAGGGAGAACACACCACACTCCTCACAGACAGTCACCCGGAGTGGGACTATACACATATATATATATATATATATATATATATATATATATATATATATATATATATATATATATATATATATATAAACTGCTGAATATGGCTAAGACAGCTGAACGTAACAAATAGAGTGGTAAAGGAAGCTATAGCTGGATGAATGTTAGGTCTGGGATAGATGGATGGCTGAAAGAAGGAAACAGTTGTCCGCTTGAATACGCAGTGAAAGAGTGGTGAAAGCTTCTGCAGGTTAGGATGAGACTTCACTGCAGAAAAGCTTTGAAGTATAGTTCTATGTAAGAATCTTTTGTTAAAATTTTTACGAGTAAAATATTATGTTAAAGAAATTCTAAAATAAAAAACAACTGTTTTTTCAGGAAACCACAAAGGCTTCTTGTACTTTTTGACTGAGGACAGATTGACAACAGATGAGATGATGATAGCTGGAGATAGCTGGATAGACAAGAAATGGGAAAACTAGAGTGGTATAGGGATGGGCTGGATTTATGAGAGGAGTCGAATGGATGGATGGATGGATGGATGGATGCAGTGAGAGATAGAAGTAAAGAGAGATAACAGATGAGGATATGGCTGCAGTTGGGGGGGAGCAGTGGATCTGAGAGGCCAGTCTCATGGTCTCTGGTGTGTCCTCTCCCCTCTTTCATTGAGAGCCAGAAAATCAGATTACAGCGAGCCCTCTCTCTCTCTCTCTCTCTCTCTCTCTCTCTCTCTCTCACTCTCACTCTAGGGGAAGACAACCCCTTCTCCCCCAGATAACACAGCCTTTAAAGCCCCAGACCCAACCTGGATCAAACCCAGACCCAGCACTGCTGCAGAAACATCACACACACACAACACTGAACACGCACATGCACACACACACAAACAGAGAGAGAGTAACCTAGAATTTCACAACATGTCAGGCATTTGATACATAATTTCATAGTGTCTTCATCTCATATGTATCAGAAGTCATACTTGAAACGTGTGTGTAATGGAGCAAATGTGCTTTTTTTCCACTTTGAGTTTTGTTTTTTCAGGAATGTAGTAAAGCCTCTTATAAAAGCAAATCCTGCCTTAAAAAAACCCCCAAAAAACAAAACAACAAAACACTAAAGGTAGTGTCTATGTAGTGCATTGTATTGTGTAGTGTCTCAGTTAACAGTGTTCTGTTCTTACAAACGGTCCTGCCTTTAGAGAAACTTTCATACATGTGGATACCTCTATGGAAGGCCATTTCTGCCGCTTCAAGAAAAAAACATGCCCAAAACATGATATACATAATTATGTATATCTCATAGTTATGAGATGTAAAGTCATAATAATGAGACACGTCATATTTATGAGATGTAAAGTCATAATAATGAGACACGTCATAGTCATGAGATGTAAAGTCATAGTAATGAGACGCATCGTAGTTATGAGATGTAAAGTGATAATAATGAGACACGTCATATTTATGACATGTAAAGTCATAATAATGAGACACGTCATAGTTATGAGATGTAAAGTCATAATAATGAGACACGTCGTAGTCATGAGATGTAAAGTCATAGTAATGAGACGCATCGTAGTTATGAGATGTAAAGTGATAATAATGAGACACGTCATATTTATGAGATGTAAAGTCATAATAATGAGACACGTCATAGTTATGAGATGTAAAGTCATAATAATGAGACACGAGTTATGAGATGTAAAGTCATAATATTGAGACACGTCATAGTTATGAGAAGTAAAGTCATAATAATGAGACGTCATAGTTATGAGACGTAAAGTCATAATAACGAGACACGTCATAGTTATGAGATGTAAAGTGATAATAATGAGACACATCATAGTTATGAGATGTAAAGTCATAATAATGAGACACGTCATAGTTATGAGATGTAAAGTGATAATAATGAGACACGTCGTAGTTATGAGATGTAAAGTCATAATAATGAGACACGTCACATTTATGAGATGTAAAGTCATAATAATGAGACACGTCATATTTATGAGATGTAAAGTCATAATAATGAGACACATCGTAGTTATGAGATGTAAAGTCATAATAATGAGACACGTCATAGTTATGAGATGTAAAGTCATAATAATGAGACACGTCGTTATGAGAAGTAAAGTCATAATAATGAGACACGTCGTTATGAGATGTAAAGTGATAATAATGAGACACGTCATAGTTATGAGATGTAACGTCATAATAATGAGACACGTCACATTTATGAGATGTAAGGTCATAATAATGAGACACGTCGTTATGAGATGTAAAGTGATAATAATGAGACACATCATATTTATGAGATGTAAAGTCATAATAATGAGACACATCGTAGTTATGAGATGTAAAGTCATAATAATGAGACATGTCATATTTATGAGATGTAAAGTCATAATAATGAGACACATCGTAGTTATGAGATGTAAAGTCATAATAATGAGACACGTCATAGTTATGAGATGTAAAGTCATAATAATGAGACACATCATAGTTATGAGATGTAAAGTCATAATAATGAGACACGTTGTAGTTATGAGATGTAAAGTCATAATAATGAGACATGTCATATTTATGAGATGTAAAGTCATAATAATGAGACACGTCGTTATGAGATGTAAAGTGATAATAATGAGACACGTTGTAGTTATGAGATGTAACGTCATAATAATGAGACACGTCACATTTATGAGATGTAAAGTCATAATAATGAGACACATCATAGTTATGAGATGTAAAGTCATAATAATGAGACACATCATAGTTATGAGATGTAAAGTCATAATAATGAGACACATCATAGTTATGAGATGTAAAGTCATAATAATGAGACACCGTAGTTATGAGATGTAAAGTCATAATAATGAGACGTCATAGTTATGAGACGTAAAGTCATAATAATGAGACACATCATAGTTATGAGATGTAAAGTCATAATAATGAGACACCGTAGTTATGAGATGTAAAGTCATAATAATGAGACACATCATAGTTATGAGATGTAAAGTCATAATAATGAGACACGTCGTAGTTATGAGATGTAAAGTCATAATAATGAGACACGTCGTAGTTATGAGATTTAAAGTCAGTAATGAGACACATCGTAGTTATGAGATGTAAAGTGATATGTCATAGTTATGAGATGTAAAGTGATAATAATGCGACACGTCGTAGTTATGAGATGTAAAGTCATAATAATGAGACACGTCATAGTTATGAGATGTAAAGTCATAATAATGAGACGTCATAGTTATGAGACTTAAAGTCATAATAACGAGACACGTCATAGTTATGAGATGTAAAGTCATAATAATGAGACGTCATAGTTATGAGACGTAAAGTCATAATAATGAGACACATCATAGTTATGAGATGTAAAGTCATAGTAATGAGACGCATCGTAGTTATGAGATGTAAAGTGATAATAATGAGACACGTCATATTTATGAGATGTAAAGTCATAATAATGAGACACGTCATAGTTATGAGATGTAAAGTCATAATAATGAGACACGAGTTATGAGATGTAAAGTCATAATATTGAGACACGTCATAGTTATGAGAAGTAAAGTCATAATAATGAGACGTCATAGTTATGAGACGTAAAGTCATAATAACGAGACACGTCATAGTTATGAGATGTAAAGTGATAATAATGAGACACATCATAGTTATGAGATGTAAAGTCATAATAATGAGACACGTCATAGTTATGAGATGTAAAGTGATAATAATGAGACACGTCGTAGTTATGTGATGTAAAGTCATAATAATGAGACACGTCACATTTATGAGATGTAAAGTCATAATAATGAGACACGTCATATTTATGAGATGTAAAGTCATAATAATGAGACACATCGTAGTTATGAGATGTAAAGTCATAATAATGAGACACGTCATAGTTATGAGATGTAAAGTCATAATAATGAGACACGTCGTTATGAGAAGTAAAGTCATAATAATGAGACACGTCGTAGTTATGAGATGTAACGTCATAATAATGAGACACGTCACATTTATGAGATGTAAGGTCATAATAATGAGACACGTCGTTATGAGATGTAAAGTGATAATAATGAGACACATCATATTTATGAGATGTAAAGTCATAATAATGAGACACATCGTAGTTATGAGATGTAAAGTCATAATAATGAGACATGTCATATTTATGAGATGTAAAGTCATAATAATGAGACACATCGTAGTTATGAGATGTAAAGTCATAATAATG
This sequence comes from Hoplias malabaricus, assembly GCF_029633855.1. Taxonomy (NCBI): domain Eukaryota; kingdom Metazoa; phylum Chordata; class Actinopteri; order Characiformes; family Erythrinidae; genus Hoplias; species Hoplias malabaricus. The sequence continues at coordinate 37,774,924 of NC_089812.1, read as the reverse complement.
AGACACGTCATAGTTATGAGATGTAAAGTCATAATAATGAGACACATCATAGTTATGAGATGTAAAGTCATAATAATGAGACACGTTGTAGTTATGAGATGTAAAGTCATAATAATGAGACATGTCATATTTATGAGATGTAAAGTCATAATAATGAGACACGTCGTTATGAGATGTAAAGTGATAATAATGAGACACGTTGTAGTTATGAGATGTAACGTCATAATAATGAGACACGTCACATTTATGAGATGTAAAGTCATAATAATGAGACACATCATAGTTATGAGATGTAAAGTCATAATAATGAGACACATCATAGTTATGAGATGTAAAGTCATAATAATGAGACACCGTAGTTATGAGATGTAAAGTCATAATAATGAGACGTCATAGTTATGAGACGTAAAGTCATAATAATGAGACACATCATAGTTATGAGATGTAAAGTCATAATAATGAGACACCGTAGTTATGAGATGTAAAGTCATAATAATGAGACACATCATAGTTATGAGATGTAAAGTCATAATAATGAGACACGTCGTAGTTATGAGATGTAAAGTCATAATAATGAGACACGTCGTAGTTATGAGATTTAAAGTCAGTAATGAGACACATCGTAGTTATGAGATGTAAAGTGATATGTCATAGTTATGAGATGTAAAGTGATAATAATGCGACACGTCGTAGTTATGAGATGTAAAGTCATAATAATGAGACACGTCATAGTTATGAGATGTAAAGTCATAATAATGAGACGTCATAGTTATGAGACTTAAAGTCATAATAACGAGACACGTCATAGTTATGAGATGTAAAGTCATAATAATGAGACGTCATAGTTATGAGACGTAAAGTCATAATAATGAGACACATCATAGTTATGAGATGTAAAGTCATAGTAATGAGACGCATCGTAGTTATGAGATGTAAAGTGATAATAATGAGACACGTCATATTTATGAGATGTAAAGTCATAATAATGAGACACGTCATAGTTATGAGATGTAAAGTCATAATAATGAGACACGAGTTATGAGATGTAAAGTCATAATATTGAGACACGTCATAGTTATGAGAAGTAAAGTCATAATAATGAGACGTCATAGTTATGAGACGTAAAGTCATAATAACGAGACACGTCATAGTTATGAGATGTAAAGTGATAATAATGAGACACATCATAGTTATGAGATGTAAAGTCATAATAATGAGACACGTCATAGTTATGAGATGTAAAGTGATAATAATGAGACACGTCGTAGTTATGAGATGTAAAGTCATAATAATGAGACACGTCACATTTATGAGATGTAAAGTCATAATAATGAGACACGTCATATTTATGAGATGTAAAGTCATAATAATGAGACACATCGTAGTTATGAGATGTAAAGTCATAATAATGAGACACGTCATAGTTATGAGATGTAAAGTCATAATAATGAGACACGTCGTTATGAGAAGTAAAGTCATAATAATGAGACACGTCGTTATGAGATGTAAAGTGATAATAATGAGACACGTCATAGTTATGAGATGTAACGTCATAATAATGAGACACGTCACATTTATGAGATGTAAGGTCATAATAATGAGACACGTCGTTATGAGATGTAAAGTGATAATAATGAGACACATCATATTTATGAGATGTAAAGTCATAATAATGAGACACATCGTAGTTATGAGATGTAAAGTCATAATAATGAGACATGTCATATTTATGAGATGTAAAGTCATAATAATGAGACACATCGTAGTTATGAGATGTAAAGTCATAATAATGAGACACGTCATAGTTATGAGATGTAAAGTCATAATAATGAGACACATCATAGTTATGAGATGTAAAGTCATAATAATGAGACACGTTGTAGTTATGAGATGTAAAGTCATAATAATGAGACATGTCATATTTATGAGATGTAAAGTCATAATAATGAGACACGTCGTTATGAGATGTAAAGTGATAATAATGAGACACGTTGTAGTTATGAGATGTAACGTCATAATAATGAGACACGTCACATTTATGAGATGTAAAGTCATAATAATGAGACACATCATAGTTATGAGATGTAAAGTCATAATAATGAGACACATCATAGTTATGAGATGTAAAGTCATAATAATGAGACACATCATAGTTATGAGATGTAAAGTCATAATAATGAGACACCGTAGTTATGAGATGTAAAGTCATAATAATGAGACGTCATAGTTATGAGACGTAAAGTCATAATAATGAGACACATCATAGTTATGAGATGTAAAGTCATAATAATGAGACACCGTAGTTATGAGATGTAAAGTCATAATAATGAGACACATCATAGTTATGAGATGTAAAGTCATAATAATGAGACACGTCGTAGTTATGAGATGTAAAGTCATAATAATGAGACACGTCGTAGTTATGAGATTTAAAGTCAGTAATGAGACACATCGTAGTTATGAGATGTAAAGTGATATGTCATAGTTATGAGATGTAAAGTGATAATAATGCGACACGTCGTAGTTATGAGATGTAAAGTCATAATAATGAGACACGTCATAGTTATGAGATGTAAAGTCATAATAATGAGACGTCATAGTTATGAGACTTAAAGTCATAATAACGAGACACGTCATAGTTATGAGATGTAAAGTCATAATAATGAGACGTCATAGTTATGAGACGTAAAGTCATAATAATGAGACACATCATAGTTATGAGATGTAAAGTCATAATAATGAGACACATCATAGTTATGAGATGTAAAGTCATAATAATGAGACACATCATAGTTGAGATGTAAAGTCATAATAAGGAGACACCGTAGTTATGAGATGTAAAGTCATAATAATGAGACACATCATAGTTATGAGATGTAAAGTCATAATAATGAGACACGTCGTAGTTATGAGATGTAAAGTCATAATAATGAGACACGTCATAGTTATGAGATGTAAAGTGATAATAATGAGACACGTCATATTTATGAGATGTAAAGTCATAATGAGACACCATAGTTATGAGATGTAAAGTCATAATAATGAGACACTGTAGTTATGAGATGTAAAGTCATAATAATGAGACACATCATAGTTATGAGATGTAAAGTCATAATAATGAGACACGTCGTAGTTATGAGATGTAAAGTCAGTAATGAGACACGTCATAGTTATGAGATGTAAAGTCATAATAATGAGACACATCATAGTTATGAGATGTAAAGTCATAATAATGAGACACGTCGTAGTTATGAGATGTAAAGTCAGTAATGAGACATGTCATAATTATGAGAAAGTAAGTCATGAGAAACATGAAAGACTTACTTTTATATCTCATAGTACATGGCTTTCTTTATCTTCAAGAGGTAGAAATGGACTTCCTTAGTGTACACTCAATATTGTAATATAGCAATCAATGAAAAGTAATCATTTAAAAATAATTGTCACGGTCAAACAGATTGTTAAATAATTTTTCATATTTATGTGTTCTATTAGAATGAAAAGATCAGGCAATGCTGAGCTACTAGGCTGAATCTGTTTTATTTTTATATGGAACTGACTTTTAACTCCGTCTCGTTTAGGAACTGCTTCACAGTGTGTTGTATCAAGTCCTTTCCATCTGAAAAAGTTGGTTTTTAAGTAAAAAGCAGACATTTTTTATTAAATAGCAACAAGATATTTAATGATTTCTCCATAATTCAGATCTATATCTCCATTTCAGTATTTAACAATATGTTTAAATATCAACAATACCTGATATTTACCTAATCACACATATTTGTCCCCAGACGGAAGACATATCCTCACAATTTAACACTCTTTGGTCTCCACAATGTCATGTATAAGTTGACAACTTTTCTCTCAATATCTATCTCTCTCCTCTCTCACACAGTCATGCACAGACTTTTCTGTCCATCTCTCTCTCTCACACACACACACACACACACACACACACACACACAGTTAATCAGAGCCTCCTTGCTGCTGGTAGATAAGCCGAGTGCTCGCAGGCCTGCTCTCTGGAGGCTGCTCTCCTGCAGCAGTGCTGTGCGCGGCTCTGATAAGGTGGGCGGGGCAACTGTCTCTGCCCCAATCCCGATGGAGCTGCGCTCGGAGCGACCTATCCCCGCGCTCCTCGGCGCTGTTTCACTCGCCGCCGCACGTCACCGCTCTACCTGCCGCGGCCGAAGGGCTTTATGTCTTTGTTACGGCTCTGTGCTCATATATCTCTTTCTCCACGCTGCACACGGACTAAGCCCTCGAGTTACCTTACAGTGAGTGACCATGTCAGACACGAGCTCGGCCCGCTAACTCCCTCTCACACAGAGCCAGGTGTAGCGCAACCCCCATTAAGACCATTAGGAGTAAACCACATCATTAAAGCGCAGCAGAAAACCTACCCGTGCCTTCTCTTATCGGGCTAAGTTTGATTAGGCCACGTTTCATTTAAGCGCGCTTTCAAAAGCCCACTTATGTGTTTGCCAAGGAGCTGAAGCCTATAGTCCCCTGGGGAATGCGAATGTAGGCTATAGCCTACCTTTAACATGAAAGCCACTTTGAAATTTTCAATTAGGCCAGAGTTTGAAAAACTATTTTCGAGAGTCTTCGGCTGAAAGGGGGTTTTCACTTCTATTTCAGAGTTTGTGAAATTTAGTTTAGAGAATCGAACAAAGTCATTCAGATTGGTGGCAGGTGGGATTTGACATTGTGGGCTGTTAGGAAAGTCAGGGTTGTCCTTACACTACTTTTATTCGTGATCTTCAACGACCAGTGAACAGTGTGAATAATGACACTCTAGTTTTTAAACAGTGACAGTTTTTCTTTGCCATATTTTGTGCGTAAAACCTCGTGTACCTCGCATCTATAAATATATTATACAATGATCTAATCTATTGGAGCACGCTTCATTCCATTCCATTTCATTTAATAACCCAGATAATATGAACGTCCCCTAAATGCCTTCTCTGCACACGTGTGAGCCATTATTAAGACGTGTATGACGTTTAGAAGACCTGTGTTGGTTATGGCTTTGTCAGAAGACTTCCAACGTATGGTTGATGGGACACTAAACATGAACTACTACTACTTTAAGGTTTTAAGAAAGTCTTAAAGACAATTTTTTATTTGCTCGGAATTTTACGAAAGACGTTTTCGAGTCCCTACATCCTTTAGACGTCTGGGTCCTATCACTGCCGCAGAACCATAACACGTTTGTAAACGATAGAGAATCTCATAGCGAACGACTTGGTTTCCATCAGAACTTAATTATGTGCACATTTTTCCTCAAAAGGTACTGAATTCATTTTTTATTTTTGACTTAGAGAGGCTGTCTGAGCAGAGATGACCCCCCCCCCCCCCTCCTCCTTGCTGTAGACACAGCTGTGTTTCTGGCGGCTCGACAGAGTGAACATGAACTCCGAAGGTGCGTGCTAGGCTTCTAAGGTCAAACAGCACATTTTCTTCGAGCGTTGAAGGGACAGAAAGGCGGTGTACAGTGTGATTCCGGCAGCATTCCTGGCCCGAGCGGTTGCTGAGCTGGGTCCTGGTTTCACGCTCCTCTTTTCAGCTCAGTGCTGTTTAGAGTAGAGTCGCTGAACTAAACACGGGCCAGGCCGAGCGGACAGAGCCAAGAAACTCAGCAGCAGGCCTGCAGCATTCAGAATGAACTGCACGTACACGAGCCTCAGTGAAAAAGACCATACAGTCCCCGAACTCAAACAGCCTTCAAACTCGGACCAAAACACTTAGGCCACATTTACTAAAGTTTCAGAGTAAGCACGATCGCCTTTCTGCGAGACTGGGCGTGTTGTACGACCGTTATTTCCTGGTTACGCTTTTATTTTTTTGAAGGGAATCCTGACGGAGTTAGCTTAGCACCTGTTTTTGTTTTCCTGTTTTGCTAATTGCCGTGACTGGTGGACGCTCTCGCTAATGAAAGGCCTAAGGCCTGGAACAACACTTTGTTTGAATCTCCAATGGCTCCTTCAGTGATTTGACGTTTTCGACTAAATAGCGTGTAAATGTGTCTAGTCCAGAATGTGGCCGAGTACGGGATATTAAGCGCTATTTGAGGGTAGCCATCATTTTAAGTCATAAACAGTGCACTGTGTACATTAGCGGGAGCCATTTTAGATTCATTATGAAAACATGAGTTGGCTTTATGAGTAAAATATGTGGAAGGTATTTATGGAGTTTCAGTGCGTTGTGTTGTTTCCCCTCACAAAATAGAGTTGATATCAACGATTATATTTCCTATTAATTAATAATCGGGAAGTCCCGACCAGGGGCCTATGTATTAAAACAGTAATTGTGAACATGCTCTGAGCTACGAAACAGACGTTCGGTGGAAAAGACAAAATAAACGTTTTCAAGAATTCTATATGTTTGTTTGCCACACGCTAACACGAGGTGTGAGAGGGTGTTTAAAAATAAAAGTTATATCGGTGATTAAACATAGGATACCTCGTCTTCACCGACATCATACAAACGTTTTTTTTTTAAAACGTATGCTTTCAAGAAATAAATGAACATTATTGTTTTGCCATAGTCCGGTTAAAACAATAAATAAATAAATAAATAAATAAAGAAAGAAAGACTTGGGAAAAGGAAACACAATGCTCTTCGTGAAATAAGAAAGGCAGTTTTATAATTTCAGGTGATAAAACTTTAACATTTCAAACGTAACTCTTTCAGATTTTTAACAACGTTAAAGGTTTTTAAATGTTAAACGAGCCTTGGAGGCTGTCTCCACACAAATAAGAGTGATGCAATAAGAGCGAAATCGTGTCAATTAATATCTCATTATTTTAATAAAAATGTAAAATCCATAAAGTCTCTCACACATTGAGGTGTTCATGTCGAAACGACGAAAGCAACCATTTTCACAATGTCACTGTGAGTGAAAGTCTCAGGTAAATTTTCTCAACATACAAAACCTGGATATTGTAATATAGCAAAATTTAAATTCTACATTATTGTGGTTATTACTTTAAATAATTTATATTTCATATTTTAAATGTAAACCCCCCCCCCCCCCCCCCCCCCACAAAACTGTATTTGTGCATCAGTAATAGAAATGCTGTTTGGGACACTATTGTAATTTCTTACATTTTAATCGTGTTCTTTTTACAAGCAGGCCACTCGGTGAAGAGACAGTTTCGTTGAATATTAATTTAATTCTTTTTAGCAGCGCGGTTTTATTGTAATTCGATCTGAATGGAGAAAAAAAATGGAAGATTTCTGTTGATCCTTGGCTCTTTCTCCCCTAAAAAATAATAAAAAGGAATTTAACAAAATACATTTATTTGTAAAATGTAAATTAATTCAAACGAAAATGAATGGATTATAAACAGTGTTTTTTAAATGTTGTTGTGAACTGGTATAACCTAATAATTTACATTAGATTAATAAAATAGGCCAAATAGCTTTTAATATATAAGTAACATTTTGAATATTACTACTTTTTTCTGAATATAAAAATAATAAAAAATACATCCCTAATATGTATTGCCCATGTGATTTTTTTATAAATATGTATTGTACTTTCTTAGTAATAGTATGAAAGATCACGTGATGTATTAAAAACGTTTGATGTCAAAATATACACATTTTTTTCAAATGGAATCAAACTAATGCCTTAATAAGAAATCTATCACAATTTTAATTTTAAAATGTATCAAACAAGTTAAAACAAATGGAAGTGTTCATCCACACAATCTATTCTTATAAATGTGGGGAAATGCCATTTCTTTGTAACACAGAACACAAATGTATTAATAAAACATATTTATATCAAAAGACAGTTAAAAAAAAACGTTTGACCATTTTACACGTCCTTGTTCTGAAATAAACTCTCAGCTCTTAATAAATGATTCCATTGGATTTAGTTTTCAGCTACAGGTTCCTCACCTGCAAAAGCAAACTTTACCCCATCTCCTCCTCATTCCACACACACTTCACAACTTTACATTTTAAAAACAGCGTGTCGGTGTTATGTAAATAAAATGCATCTTTCTAAAAGAAGAAATGTATTGATTGGGATTTTGCTCATGAATATTAAACAGAAGAATATTAAATGCATCTTAAAGGCAGAGTGATGTTGATATGTAAAATAAAAGTGAATTTATAATTATTTCTGATCAACAGGCAGCTCACTGTTGACCACCACCAACAACAACAAAAACCCTCTCTCCTTTTAAGTATTATATATGAGTTTAAATTCCATGTTACTGCACATTTTAATATTTGAGGCCAAAGAATGAACAATTATAGTTAGATTGAAAATCTTATTAATATTATTATAATCATTTATATACACAAATATACATTTGAAGTTTTATTTGTTATGTATTATTTTGTTTTGCGCTCATATTGAACATGTTGTTATTGCTATTATTTAATAAAGACTGAGGGCTTTTAATGCCTTTTCATTGCTAGATGTTTTCTTTGTGTTTCAGGTGACTGTTTCCACAGGGCAGGGTAAGAAAGTAAGAAACTGTAATTAGTAACAGCTCAGATATTTCAGTAAAGTGCCTTTCAGAGGGTTTCAGTTATTACTGTGTCTTTTAAATGAATCCAATTTATTTCAAAATCAGATTTCATTTTAATACAAAATTTTACACAAAAAATCAGTGAAAAAGCAAATGTTTCAGCAAATCTTACATTTTATAAAAACAAAACAATTAAACCCTTTTCTAAAATAAATCATTAAAGACAGATAACGATTACACAGTTGTCACTTTTAAATAATAACAATAATAAAAAGGAGAATACCTCTAGTGCCTTAATCTTCAATTTTTGAGTAATCTGGCTTTTTCTTTTCTTCATCTATTCCTGAAATATCAGTGGCTTACTTTTTACGTATTTTAATATTCATTAAAACTGTCCAGTCAAACTCATTCCATCCTCCTTCATTTTTCAGCGCCACTCGAGGCGTGTGCTCTATATTTCACACACAGTCCGCTCTGATTTGTCTGGACTGAGTTTAAACACAGTCCTGCAGTAGCCGGTCATTTTGCTCTGGTCAGCACCACACCCTCACCAAGCTCCAGCTCCAGGAACAATCCAGAAACAGAGAGAGAGAGATATCTATAAAACTCACACTAGTTTAGATCAGCAAACAATTGGCCCAAATGTTGAGTACTTTACTGCATTTTAAAGCATACCACAACTGACTGATTGGAGCAGATTCTGGACTTCGTGCTTTCCAAGTTGCTTCTAGTTCACACTTGCATCCTGCCCACAATTCACTGCGCTTAATGCTTACCACCTGTCATCTCAACATGCTCAGCCCAAGGAACGGTCTGTGGTAGCCGCGCTGATATAATTTTCAAGTATTTTAAATTACAGCCGGTCACGTGGTTGCACTGGTTAAGTTCAATAAAACACTAACATCGACTTTAAACCAACAACCACCAGGTCATTAGGAGAACCGCTGATGGATATATACTGCCATAACATTAAAACAACAACATCATAACCAACACTGGGACCTCAAACATACATCTATACCATCACCGGCGAGGAGGGAGGGGCAGAGGGGGTCACTCCCACCTCCGATAAAATATAAAACACCGAAGTACAGCCCTCGTTTTTAAGGTCAAATCACAATAACACATTTTGTGGCGAGAAAAGTGTGTTCTTTTAGACTCTACACTGACAAACAGTCCCCTTCCTCTCTCACGATGTTCATCACAAAGTCATGGCCTTGTTCGGATGGGGGAAAGTGCCCAGATTCAAACCTCAGTCCAAGTTTATGAATTCATCTCTGCACTGTCTGAAAATACTGTATCGTCCAGTGTTGGTTCAATGAGGTTTATAACGGTGCTTTAAATGGGTTTTTAAACGTTGGTGCCTTAACTTTCCCAGAGGAACTGAGCAGGGCTTTTTTTATTTCACAACTTTGATACGTTCCGTTAATAAACTCATGTCATATAAGACATACAGCGACAGAGTAAATAATAAAAATAATAATAAAATTGATTTGGAACGTGGTCCAATGGTGAGTCCTATGTAAAGGTGCTGAAGACATACCCTTGAGGGACACCACACCGTTTGCACCTTGAACTGTCTGTTGTTGTTTTTTTCTGAGCGTACCATTCGGTTTAATATCTTGATTATGGGCTAAACGCCATACACTGTATACACACACATCTCTCTCCCCCCTCTCTCTCTCTCTCTTTACCCTCCCTCTCCCTCTCCCTCTCTCTCTGTGCCATGTTATTGCCGGTGCATGGTTAATCCCTCTGCCGTCCGTGCTGCACTCCATGCCCGTCTTTAATTCCCTCTAAAGCCCCCCAGCTGCCCTCCAACCACCGCACAGACCGCTGATTAATAATTCACCGCTCGCTCGCCCGCTTTCTCTCTGCTGTTTCTTTTATTCTGGCCCCCGAACACTCTCTCACTCTCACTGCGCTTCATCTCGCTCAAATTCGCTCCGTCGTTCGCTGTTCCTTACTGCTCTTTCCCCTAACGTCGGCGAAGGAGAAGAAGAAGGAGTAGGAGTGGGAGAGGAAGAAGCGATGGAGCCGCAGTCGAAGCTCCAGGCCGCCTGAAGAGTCTCCGACAGAAGCTGAAAAGTTGGGTCCTCGAGCTCGCGGGCGCCGAGCAGAGCCGCTAGCCGAGAAACACTCACCTCAGAGCGGACTGAGGGAGCAGCACGGGCCGCTACTCTCTCTGTTTCTCGTCTTTTTTTTTCTCTCTCTCACACACTCTCACTCTCGGAGGTCGCGGGGAAGCCACTCCGGCTCGGACAGTTTTCTCTTCACCTGGAGATCATTTCTAATATTTAACGTTTTCAGAAATTAGGAAATAAAAAGCAAAATACAAAAAAAAAAAATGCTCGTCGTCACGCGATAAAAAAAAGCTGGTCTCCCTCTTGGTAGCGGCAAAGAAAGACAGAAAAGAGAGAAAAGTGAGCGCGCGTTCCCTCTCTCCTCTCCTCCACTGCTACTTCTCTTCTTTTTTTTCCGAGGGTAAACTTTTTTTCGGAAGGAGGAAAAATGGGTCTTTGAGAGACTGTTGGCACTCTTCCCCGCTCCACAATGGTACGTGCTGTGTGTAAATCAACAGTTTTACCACTTTACCCTCTTCTCTCCCTGCGGTTTGAAACAGGTTCGCGAGCGAGGAGGTCGAAATCGTTAGCATAACCAAGGCAGCCGTTAGTTTACCTCAGACCCTGTGAGGAAACGTTGCTCGCTAACTCTGCAAAACTCCACCAACCGAGAAAGCTTCGCACTTTGTTCCTAAACTCTCTCGGATTTCTCATTTGAACTCCGTTCAGGTTTAGCCGTGTGACTGAGTGAAAATACCGTGGTGACTCGGTGGAGTTGTAGGCTAATTTATTGTTGAGGGTATGCGATGATATCGGAGTCGTATCGGTATCAGCAGGTCATTGGGAAGCACTTTGAGATTGGACCAATAATTTTGAATTTTTATTAAATGTTTTTGAACTGAATATTTACACAATGCTGGGTTAATTTTAATTGGGATAATATTTATAACAATAACAATACTATTTATATTTCTCTTCAGTGCTAATCCAGGGGAAACAGTATTTTTATATTATGTTTACAAAGCTGCTTTGGTAAAAACAGGTAGAAAAACCTCATATAGAGTCATCACATTATCAGTTTTTTTTTTCTCTGTTTCTTCTAAAAAATATTTTTTTGTTAAATGTGAATCCTTCTGATCAGTTTTAGTAGAGTCGTGTAGTTTAGAGGACAGTGGTGTCTTTTGGGTGGATCCCTGTAATAAGTTTGAGAACAGTGCTAGTTCTTAACCTCCTCTGGTTGGAGCTTCATGGCCCAGTATCACTTCCCTCTTCTCTTACCCGAATGTGCTCATATTGGTGTGTGTTGGTGTTAAATGGTCTTTTAAATGTGGTGTTCTCTCTGGGCTGTGACTTGTCTCTTGGTAGTTTTACTTGCTGTGTTTACTGTTACCTCTCCATCCTCAGCACTATCATGTGGGCTAATGTGCCTCATGCACTTGCCATTATTTGCACTGGGAGTGTGGCACATGAAGCCTGCCGTAGCTGAAAGGCCCGGGGTGCCAGTGACCGCCCACCTCTGCTCTGTCAAAAGGCAACAAAGCTGCGTGTGCTGGAGACTTTTTATTAAAGGGACAATAGCGCTGGGTGCCATTCATTCATTCAGACCTGTCAGTCCCAACGTTTCTGCAGCATGTCTGTCACACGCTGGTTTGCATTGATCTTTTTTTATTGAGGATATTTATTAGCTGTTAAACACTTATAGAGAGCTGTGGCCACACACACACACTTACACACACACTTACTAATATTTGTATTCCTGTCTTTGTGGGGAATTCCCTACTGACATTTATTACTGTGCTAAATACTGTACCCAAACAGAAACCCTTTAGGCCTTTATCTAGGGTTGAACAATTATATAATAATTGTATTAACAAATACATATTTTAAAAATTGCATTGAGCTTGTTCTTTGATTTGACAGATATTTCAGACCAGTATTTGATGACGTCGGAATGCTGTGTTTCTGCATTAAAATGTCAGGCTTTTAGAAATGTTACTAATTTGTGTCGTGTGACTTCAGACCATTTCAACATTGCATTAAAGATTATGTAATGGCATTAATATTGGGAGTGACATATTTGTAGATAGAATATATTATAAACACTGGCATGGATTCCCATATCCGTACATAACTAAAGGATTCAAATAAAAGCTAGACCTGTTTTGTAAAATTAGCTTTGTCCTAGTGAAGACCATCCAAAATACGTTTTCTCCATAAAGCACCAAATACAATACATACAAAGGTGAAATAACATGGTCTTAATATTTCTAACCATAACTTTAAATACGTTACATTATAAAACGAATGAAATGGCATTCCAGTAATATATTTTTATTTAATTCCAAAGTACTGCAGAATCGTTATCTTCTTAACAATGTAGAGATAGAATAACTTATCTCCAAAATGTAGTCAACTGATGCAAGATATGTTTGTTTCTATAACCAAAAAAACCACTTGAATTCTTCTTATAAAAATTCCCATACGCTAGAGGAGTATATGTGAGGAAGAGCATTTGTGCTAATGCCCAGACCCTTGGGACTAATTGTTGCCTCCATGTTGAAATATCTAAAGAGGCATCCAGATTTTGGAGGTCAAAGTTGACAGAAGATTGACCAAAATTCTTTCATTTAGAACAGTGTGAATCATGCTATTTCCAATTAATACAAAATGTCAAATGAAAATGCCAGGGCTGCAGTGTCTTGAAGCCATAATGACCTTGAACTGACAATGTGTCGCTTGGCTCCTGATCTGTCTGGAGTGATTGGATCGCCCACATTCGGCCCGGTTTGCTGATGAGATCTAACCTTGAAGCTGCAGATGATTTCCAGGCGGGCCTGTATATCAGCACATTAATATGGATAATTATTTGTTTACTTGCTTTTAGAAATGGCACCGGCCCAAATAGGCCACTCTTAAAGGAAGTGAGGGAATATATTCAGTGCTCGGCTCCGCTTGGGATTAACGTCTTTCCTTTAAAATCGAGGACTGAGCTGCCTTTAATTACTTGTTTCCAAACAACAATTGAAGCTACAAACTTTTGATAGTTGAAAGCTGACAGCTATTGTAGTATTGGACGCGTGTCAGAGTGAGCTTCAAGCTGGCACCGCCGCATATACAGTCATCAAACAGCCTCACTCTACGTTCATATCTCCTCTGAATGTGTGGGAACTTAATAAAGTCTACATGTCATTCACTTTAATATATGGATGCTACAGAAATATGAAGATGCCATCTGTAGCTAAAATAGTGTTTCAGAGCTACTCCGCCGTGCAGTAGAACTGTTTCCAATTTCAGTTAGAGGTATTATCAGTTGTGTAAAGTACAGTTCTTCATCAAATCAGAGTCTGAGTACATGGAAGTAACATTTAAAATAGGGTAAAAGTATATTATGCAGTTTGAACTCTGTAAGATCTGCATTTCTCCATTTGTGTCTAACGTTATGTGGTTACAGTCACACCCAAAGGAAGTGTAGGCCCTGTTTGCGCCCTCTATGGTGCATTTATGCATTGCATTAATTCCCCAGCACTAACCTTGTGTTCCTGGGTAATGAATATAATACCCTTGGCCATTGAGCCATAAAGCTAAGGCCGTTCTCTGGCACATAAAAAGTTATCACGTTTTCACTTGTTGCTGCGTTAAGGTGGCAGTACACTGGCAAGGCACCTAAAGAAATGAATAAACAAGTCTAAATGAAACAGGTTTCTGCGAGAGCCTTTATGCATCCAATGCAGTTTATTTATCTAACATAATAACTCATGATAGGAAATTACCGTTACGTTAGGCCACAATGCCTATAAAGAAAGCAATTGTAGCAGCATCTACAGCCCCAGCAGCCTTGCCAACAAACAATAAGCAGTCTCCCACCTACACCTCCCCTGTTCTTTTGCTATTATATCCCCCCTCCACTCGTTTTCCTCTCCCCCTCTCCTCCAGAGATGCAGGTATGAAATATCACATTTTCCAGCATTTTTCCCTGAAGTGGCCCTGGCAGACGTTCACACGGCGTACATTTCTCCTTTCATATATTTTTTCCCCCTGCCATTTTTAACAAACAAGTCTGTCTCCCCCCTTTTTTCTTTGATGTGTTTGCCATATTAGCCAGGTTTGGAGAGAGTTAATGGGTACGTAGAGATCCTCTGTATTCCCAGTGACCCACAGCAAATGCGCTTTCTGCAAAGAGCTCAAGAAGAACACAGCATGTCGCTGATTGTTTCTGAGTTGATGATGATCGTGATGAACTTGACAATAATATGAGACTATTCCCAAGAAAGAGGAAGAATTGTTGTCAGAGAAATAAAGAGTCATTTCTGGTCTCAGGGGGGTTTTGTGATGTGTGGCATGAGCATTGTGGTGAAGGATTTGTGACTAGATGAGTGGGTTTTGCAATAACGGATGTGTTGTGATTTATCCAGTGCTGGGACCGAGTGCCAAATGGACCATGCTTTAATCCACATACGTTCTGTTTAATGTGAATCTGTATGTTAGAGGGAGAGAGAGAATGAGCAAGCATACTTAAAAAGGAGGAAGATTACCATCATCCACCATTCTTTTTTTGGGAACTACGTTGCCTGCAACTGTTAAATCCCCAATAACAGTGCAACTTTAGGAGATCTGAGGAGCACACTTCTGCATTATTATCAGCTGCTATTAATCACCAGGCTCTTTCTATATACTCATTTAGGTCACTGGGCCTTTGAATATGACTTTGTTGCTGCTAAAATGTTAATTAAGATTTTAATTTTTTTTGCTCTGGGCTGGCCATATGGATCGGGCATATGTTGCATATATGTAGAAAAGGGTGCTATATATAATTGATACTGTGTTCCACAAAAATCTACTGAGAGGGAAAAGCAGGCCAGTGCTACAGGGAACTACATCAAACAATCAGCACAGACTCAAACAAACGATGCCCCTTTTAAGTGTGAAGGCAATCGAGAGAGAGAGAGAGAGGCTTATAGTCTTTCAATATGACTGTCCATTGTCCTGTAATGAAACATCTTTTGAGAAAACTGGTCTACCATAATGTCAATCTGACTCTAGCTAAAAGGCTTTTTAAATAAATCAGATGAATGAAAAATTCAGTGCAGATAAAAATAACCATTATATAATGACTGTCAGGTAGTATCTTGTATCCTGCATTAAAAAAAGCATAAAAAAATAGAGTTGATGAATTTCTATACATTTTCAAGCACAGATGATCCATACTGTTTCAAGCAGGAGAACCCAATCAGCAAAATGGAAAGCACACATTTATATAATAGCACAACTGCCAAAAATGACGTCAGATGGATTGTCCATATGATTACTGACACAATAGACAGGCTGTTTCTTACTATAATTAGTGAATTACGCCTCAGAATGTTGATTTGTGAAAGTGTATTTAATAGGTTTATTACAGTGCATCATAATAAAACACTGTGACTAGGCCTGTGACAATTATCACTTTATCAATTTATCGTACAATATACGGATATTTCCTTAACCACTTTTGCTGACCTCAGTAGTTTCCATTGGGGTTACTTGCATGTTTGTTTACATAAGAATGAACGTCACAAATATTTTAGCTAATCTCACTGTCAGTTATTTCTATTTGTTTGAAAAGATTGGTTTTATTTTATTAAAGTTTTATTTATTTAGGATGTTTAAAAAAATTATATTCCAATGACTGAATATTCTCAATAGATTTGTCTTTGTTAAAAGTTAGTTACTCTTTAAAGTGGTTACTCTGTTATGTTATCATTACATCAGTGGCTCAGAATGGTCTTACAATGACAGTAATATCATATAAATATTATTGAAGGTTTTTCTGGGACAAAATGTCGACCACAAAAACAGATGTTGTGACAGGACTGTGACTATCTGCGTTCTAAAGAAAAGGCATTTTCCAAAAGATGAGCACAAATGAACAGTTCTCTCCATCAGCACTAGTGTTGTTCATTTTTGCAATCATTTTCCTTCACAGGAATTTTCAAAACATCACGAGAAAATCCAGTGAATGATCAGTACGCTGTGTTGAATATTGTCAATTGTCAGAAACTTAGTAATTTAGTTTTATTTTATACAGTAACTTTATCTGTTACTGTATAAAAGCATCGACGCTGGTTCTGTTCTTGATTGTGGTGGGGTGTAGGACGCTTTGAACTTTCAAATTTACAAAAATCCACTTATTATTGCTTTTTTCTTATTATTAGGAACCATGGCCATGACTGTAAAATATATGTTGAATAAATGTGTATATTTTATATTTTAATCGCCATTTACTGTGTAGAGGCAGTGTCACATCAATACACCCACAGCGTATGGCTTGTAATTTTTGATTTTTTAGTATATGGCAATAACTGTAGTGGGCAAATGGTCCAAGATACTTAACCCTCTACGGCACAGTATCGACCTCAGGCAAAAAAAGTGGCATGCAACCAATCGAATAAGGCATGACTCTTCATTCATCGTTTGGCAGGACTTTTATCTGACACATGCTCAAAGGAGCACCTGAGAGAGGAAAGTAAGAATATTTGATAAATAATTTAAAACATCTAATTGTGTGTAAGAAGCTGTGGAGAGGCATTGTGCCAGGTTTTATTTGTTTATTTTTTGTTCAGGAATTCTGTTTTCTTTTCGATTTCTCGGGCAGCGCTGTGCAATCACATTCATCCTCAGGGTTGTCTTTGCTAATCATATAAGCTCTAAATTTGTGTTCATTTTTTAAAACGCCTTTTACCACATATTGACAAAAACAAATACAAGACTCATCTACAGAAGGAAAGAGCAGGATCGGCATGTTGGGTAACTCTCATCTCAGAGAGGACAGTGACAGTGAGGAGTGGAATAGTGCCGAGGTTTTGAGTAGAAATGGAATTTTATACAGCAGATTGCAACAGGTTGTGTCACTGTCACCCAGCTCCAGGGTTCTGGGGTTGTGGGTTAAATCCCCCACCTCCAGTCCCTGTCTGTGAAGAGTGTGATGAGTGGGTGTTCTCCCTGTGTCTGCGTGGGTTTCCTCTGGTTTCTTTTCACAATCCAAAGACACACAGTTGTAGGTGGATTGGCTGTTCAACGGTGTCCATAAGTGTGAGTGTGTAATTGACTGAGAGTGTGTGTGGTGCATTGTGATTGACTCACACTCTGTGCAGGGTGTGTTCCTGCACTGCATCTAATGATTATGGGATGGTTCTGGACTCACCACGACAAAGAACAGGATGAATTGTTTATAGAAAATGAGTGAATGAATAAATAAATGAAAGAAATTAATGAATGAACAGCATAAAAAAATAGGAAATATATATGAAGCTGTTACCGTTCTTGTGATTTTGTTGACACTGGAAGGCGAACTTCTGTATCACAGCAGAGAAGACATGCTTTTTGACGTTTCACTTTGCCTGATGTACCAAATATGATCACACACTACATATGTTTGGTGATTTTTGTTGACAATTTCTAAAAAATGATATGAATTTTATGATTTTTAAAAAAATTTGTAATTCTGTCTGTGATTTCAGACCATTGTCAGAGAACATTGCCCTTAGGCTATAAAACTATATGATGTTCAATGATTTTGATCATGCACCATCAAACAGTGTGCATTAGAGGGTTCATTTGTTATATGGAAAGTGTCTTTTTGAAAGACACAAAGTGTCTTTGTATTTTTGATATTTGGGGAAATGTGCATGAAATCAGAAAACTAATGATTTAGTACACCTCAGTTCATGCAGTTCTAAAGGAAACGGTAATAAATTTGGCAATTTGCATCTTGCTAATTGGTGGAAATTAGCCTTCACTACTTGTTAGCTATGTGTAACACTTTGCTGCAGCTGTAAATCTGCAGAACAAGAACATGTGTTGTTTTGCAAGATTAGTTAAATCAGGTCAATGGAAAATCATTCAAATGTTTATTTTCATCATAATTCTTCTTCAAAAGCAAATTAAGGGCATGCACAGCAAGATGTAACACAACATTTCGATTATCTCTGAAAATATGGTTTGTGGTCTCCATCAAAACGTTCTAGGATTAAACTAAGATAGTCACAGCTGAGATTAGGGCTTATAATGTTATTCTGTAAGTCAAACTCTGAAAGGCCGTAGAACCATTTGTACACACATGGCTCAGCTCTTTTGGACTGCAGAGTATTGCGATATGCTGTAGTGTAACAGAGATGTGCGTCAGTGTTATACCAGGGCAGCTGAATCAGTTTGGCCTTCTAAGGCATGTTTAGACATTCTGAGGTTGAAGAGGGCTAGCGAGAGAAAAAGGGAAAGGCCATGTAACCGCTCATTGCTGTGGATATGAATAGCTTGTGTTGGAGCGACAGCTCGGTTAGCCAGTGTCTGGGACTTATTATAGTGCTGTGTGTGTTTGTGTGTGTGTGCCTGTGCGCATGTCAGTTATTTTAATGTTGTGTGTATTTTTATACAAGTGTGTATGGCAGAGGGCTAAACATTTTTATATGGGTGTGCATGCTCAAGTTCAAATCAAATGCACATTACCTGGCTTCTTAAGTTCACAGTGGTGTTCTGTTCTTAGCTTATTGCTGCTGAGGGTGTTGTATAGGAGAGAGAGACTGGGTGTATGCTTTAATAAGGACTGCTGACCTCAGACCAATTACTTATACCGCATTAATTTGACTTCAGTTTACTCTGAGAGGCAAATCATAATCGATAACAAGTGAGGAACATACAAAACACGTTTCTAGAAAATGTGCAAAATGTAAAAAAAAATAATTAAAAAAATGCAATGATGTGCAAATAATTTGAATCAAATATTTAATTAAAAACAGTACAAAGACAATATTCCAAATGCTTTCTGAAAAATACATGCCCAGTTTTGAGTTTGATGGCAGCAGCGCATTCCAAAACAGTTGGTTCCAGATTAAAGTTGACAACAGGTCAGTGACATTTTTGTGTTTAAAAGTAGCTGAGTCCTTCAGAAAATAATAATGTGGAGGGGTTCATCACTGTGAAAAACTGCACAAAACAAATTCTAAAGGATCAATAAAGGATTTCATTGTCTATGGTACATAAATATCATTAAAGGATTCAACAGAATCTAGAGAAATCTCTGCATATAAGGGACAAGGCCCAAAACCAATATTGGCTCGCTGTGGTCTTCAGGCTCTAAGGTGGCACTGAATTAAAAACAGACCTGTTTCTCTAGTGGAAATCACTGCATGGGCTCAGAATCTATTCCCAAAACCATTGTCTATAAACAAAGATTGTTGCTGCATCCACAAATGCAAGTTAAACTCTGTCATGCAAAGAGACCATATACAAACAGGATCCAGAAACATAGCAGACTACTCTGGGCCTGAGCTCATTTAAAACAGACTGAGGCAAAGTAGAAAAGTGCCCTGTGGTCCAACTAAATGAAAATTTAAAATTCTTTTTGGAAATCATGGATTCCACATCCTCTGGGCTAAAGAGGGAATAATAGGCAAGTTCAAAATCAGTATTTGTGATGTTATGTTGGTGCATTAGTGGCATGAGTGACTTTCACATCCACAAAGACACTGTTAATGCTGAAGGAGTTATACGGGTTCTGGAACAGCATACTACCATCCAGACGTCTTTTTTTGGGCAAGGCAATTCCACATTCTGCATGGATTACAACAGCATAGCACTAAACATGTGATAAACAGGTGCCTTACTAGTTCAGATGCATAGTATGTATGCATTGACTATGTAGACAGTTGTTTACGTAGGCAGCATTCTAACAGATGTCTGTCTTCATGAGGCAGATTATTGAGAGCGTTTGTGTCACAGCTTATTTCTACCCACTGCACGGAACCGGTGTTTATTAACCGCAGCTGCTAGCATCGCTTCAGCATTTCAACACAATGGATTCTAGTCTTCTCATCTTTATTGTGATTTTAATTACTTTAATTGGGAGTTGTGTTTGCATTGCATCATGGGATTGCCTTCGTGGCAGAGGAACGGTTCGATGCTGCCTTAAAATTCAGCCAGATTAAGATAACTCAGAAGGCAGCACAATGAGGGATCTAAGCATTAGGACAGCCTACGTGTTGGGAGCGCACACACTATGATGTAAAATTCTCTCTGTGTAGACAGCTCACTAGGTTTTTGGACAGACCCAATATAAAGGTGACCCTCAGCTGAAATTCTGTATCTAGCAAGAATGAAAAACATTTCACTTTCAAAACTACAGCAACTGGTCTCCTCTGTTCCAAAATGTTTTTAAAACATTAAGTAGGTGAGGAAACACAGTGGTAAACATTACCCAGTCCCAGCTATTTTTAGAATATATAAAGACTGACCTTTTCAACAAAGATGGATCATCAGTTTGTGCACACAATAGTTCTCAAGGCAAGATTCTTTCACAGAGTCATAGATATTCTCTACAAAATATAATAGTGATGCATGATATATCCTGTAAATTGTGTGCCGTGTGGACGTTTTTCACAGTTTCTTCAGAGAACAGGTGCGCCCGTGACAGACCGTGCAGACAATTTTATATTGCCAAAGCAATCAAAATAAACAACAATCAAAACAATAAATACGTTTTCAAAGCTTAGGTCCCTTTCACTGTCTGCCCTTTCTCTACTGAGACCATTTAAACACAGGAGGGGAGTGAGGGAGGTGGCCTCAGTCTACAGCCAATCAGGGAAAGCTCCCTCCTTCCAGCACCTCTGGGGAAGATCATTGGGTTAGAAACAGGACTAAATATCAGAATAAATCTAGGTGAATCAGAACTGTTTCCCCTTTTGGTGAGGGGTAAAAGCCATTTGGAGAGGTGCATGAGATTAGTTACTTAAGGAAGGTAAAATGTAAAATGTTGCCATTAAACTTAGATAATACAATTATTTTTCTGCAGTAAAATTAATCATTTTCCTTATGGAGAGGTTAGGGTCTTTGAAGATTCCAAAGAAAGAAAATTTAGAAAAGTGCCTAAAGTGTTTTGTTGTTTTGAACATATTTTGACTGCTAAATATTAATTTCGATATCTTCTGAATTGAAAATTTTGAAAGATTTTCAGGAACACTACTTCACAACATCACCTCTAGTTTATTCACTGCCTTAAGATCTGTAATTTCAGACAGAAAATGGAAAAAACATACCTGGAGTATTAAGAGGTTAAAAACCAATGAGAAAAAGAATCATGATAAAATTGAGATTGTGATTCTGAAAAAAAAAAAAAAATCAGGATAATGTACATTTGCCATATCACCCACCCTTAACTACAACTAATAAAGAATAGAATTAAGAAGTACAGAAATGAACAAATGCTGAAGAAAATAACAAGTCCTTTGACAACAGGAATTTGTTTTGGTTTAATTCAATGTGAATTTGCTTTAATTACAAAAAGATAAAATATTCAGTTATTATCGGTATTAGCGACTCCAAGGTGCTAATTATCAGTTATCATATCGGCCTAAAAAAATAATAATCGGTGCATCCATAACAAATAACATTGTGGAAAGCTTCAGGGAATCCACAGAAATCTCATTCTGTGTAGGACAAGGCAAAACTGTTGAATGCACAAATATTGAGCCGTCCTATGGCATAGCCAGAGAAACTGTCATGCTACAATAATACATTTAGCCACATGGGCTCAAATGTAAAACACTCGTCACTTAACACAGTCCACCACTGCATAAAGCAATGCAAGCTGAATCTCTGTTGCTCAAAGAGAAAGCCATATATCAGTTATCTCAGGTGATTTGAACAACAGCGGAAACATTCTGTGGTCTGAAGGGTCCATGTATCTGTTATGATTTGGGGGCAGCAGCACCCACTACAGGAAAGACTTACAAATATGTGACTGTACCAATGATGTGGAGGCATAATTAGCGGTTTTCGAGAAATACATGCTGCCATCAAAGTGACATATTTTCTGGGAAGTGCAAAGCCTTACTCTGAACATGCTTCTTGAACAGCTTTGTAGACACCATGTGGATGTGCTTGATTTGCCCGAGTACTGTCCAGAGCTGTCTCTTAATGAAGACGTAGGGTCCATCCTGAAGATAAGAATCATTGCAACTAAAGTCTGGTATTAAGCAAGAATGTGAAATGAATGTGTATGAATATGAGAATATGAAAGAAATCTAATTGCGAAACAGATAGTATCCTCAATTCCCAAACATCTAAAAAATGTCATTAAAAAGAAATGCTAATAAACATGCCTCTGTCCGAGCTTCAAAGGCATCAAACTATTTATTTTTAATCTTTTCTGTGCAAAACCATCAGCTGAATGCATTTTTAATGAGAAATTAACAAAATTCTTCTTCTAGTTTTATTTTACAAAAATGTCCCAACTTTTCTGATGTGTGTGTGTGTGTCTCCATGTCTCTATGTTAGACTGGTCTGTTTGAGTGCAGTGCTCCTGGGCTTTACATCCTGATATGCAGTTTATACCCTGGCCATGACTTTACTCCCTGCTTTGCCGCCTGATTTAATGTTATTCCGCTAATGACTAAAATGGGAAGGGGAGCTTATTCAGCCCCTTGGCCCCAGCCAGTCTCTTCCTCGGCATACAAATGAACTGGCATGAATGCGGTTGACACTCAGGGAAAACACAGACTACCTTGGCGGCCATGCAGGGAGAAAGGGCCTGCTGTGTGAACGCTGGGGGCCGAATAAGTCACGGCTATATTGGGAAAGTCAGCAGGTGTGGACCAGGACCAGTCGGGATCTCTGATCAGGCTGTGCACAGTATACAGAGTGGCATTGAGGAGGTATTGGGGAACCCACTGAGAGAGATCACAGAAGCCCACTCAGCACCTGGACTGTACAGCATAAAGCCTGCTTACACTGCAATGTCTCATTAGCTGGGTGGCTCTATTCGGCCTGGCTGTTTAGTAATGCTAGCACGCGACAGCACTGTGTAACGAAATAATACAGGGAAATATCTTTGTCGCTAACTACAAGATAATAATTGTAGGACTCTGCGTATTGTCTGCATTTTTCAAGCGGTTTCTTGGGTTCGGTATCGGGAGATGGATAAATACAAATGTTGTTGCTTAGGGTTTTATTGCTTTTTGCATGAACTGTCATCTCTAGCTGCGTAAAAAATTGTGTCATTGTTTAACAATTTTTGGACCAAAGGAAATGGTTCGATATATGATGCACATAATCTAAAAGATGCATAGAACATGTCTTTGTTATTAAAATAGCACTGTTGCTAATAATGTTAAATATGATCATGATTAAGAAAGAATAATGTGTATAGTTTAACTGATGGTGTGTGTGTGTGTGTGTGTGACTTTTATATTACATTTCAGGCCACTGAAACCTTTTTGGTGAACGAAGACCCGTCCAGAGGTCCTGGGATGCCAGAATGCTTTGTAGTGTCTGATTCCTACAGGGTATGCCTCATTATTACTATTATCCTTATTATTGCAATTGTTATTATCCTTATTGTTGTTATTATTGATTTGTTATTTGAGTCAGCTGTAATTACAGCGACGGATAGTCCACTTTCATGCTCTTGATAATTGCACCACAATCATAATGTCATTCACAACTCTCTCTCCTCAGCTGCAAGCCATTACCATCATTATTTCCACACACACTTTGGGGGGGGGGGGAGAAAAAAGAAACCTTACAACTCTGCCGAAGCTCTGCTCTCTCGTGGGAACGAAAATTATAACGATAATGTGCAGCACACTTGTATAAAATGAGAAGGACACGGAGGGAGGGGTTAAAGGGAAGGAGAGGTGAGGGTTTTAAAACTACACACAGTTGAAGAAAAAAAAAGGTGCTTAGCTTTTAAAATTCCGCCCTGCAAGCTCATTTGGGTTTACAGCAATGGGAGTAAAATAAAATGGCCATAAAAATAGGAGAACGGGATGAAGAGATGGAGGGATGGAGGGCGCTGGGAGTACGTGGATGACTGAAAATGGGTTTGTTAATGAGCTGGGAGCCGGTTTTCTACTCTTTGTTTCTTTTTGTTTCCAGCAGATAGCTTTTGCCAAGTTTCAGAGAAAATCTGGGTTGCTCCACCATATCGAGTGTCTCGGGGTGCAGAGCCCAGCTGAAAACGGAGGGAAAATGGGAAGGTGCCATTGGTTGGGAAGTAGGAAACGGGGAGGGGAATATAAATCGCTGTATTGGATATCAGGGATCAGAGAGTTTGTGGACAGTCTGAGGAGAACGCCTGGTGATCTGTTCCAGAGTTGCATACAGGTGTAATATGGAGAACAGTTTAGAGAAGGGTCCTCAATTATTTCTCCTCGAGGGAGAAGTACAACACAAAGGCAAGGGCCAGTTTGTCAGTCTCGTGTTGATTCATACTCAGACACCGTAGTCTTTAGGGCAGCATTCTTATTCTGTAATTAAAAAAGATCAGCCTAACAGCAGTCATTTGATTCTGCTCAACACACGAGGAGAAAAGGGACAGTGGTGGGTTCAAACAAGAGGCCAGAATACGGAGGTAATGCTCTGTTACAGTGATCTGAAGACCCTGAGACTGGTGTGCACTAGACAGTCTGTCTCTGGACTGGTTTTGAATGGTGTTAAATGGAAAAAAAAAAAGATGATTCCCAAACAGTCAGAAGGTAGAAGGAGGTGTAGATACTTCACCACTCTTTTCATGGTCTCTTTCATTTCCCCACATTTGTGAATAATGCAGTAAAATGTTTTTAGCACAGGGTTAACCGCAGCTAATCTGTTTACCAGGCCCAGAATTGTCCAACCATCAGTGGACCACGGACAATACCTTGCTCATATCCAAGCCATTTTCCCCCCCAAAGAATTGGGTCAGTTCATTAAAATGCTTTTGCCAGTCATGCACTCGTGTAAGGAAAGCAAACAATGCAGCTCTTCCTGAAAAGCTCTTCCATCAAACGGTTTCACAAACGCAGTAAGCTTTTCTGCGACTGTCTTATCACAAGGTTCGTCGATGTCAGGCGACATGAGTCAACTTTCTTTAGATTGGAGAACAAGGCAGAGAGAGGGAGTACTTAGATTTTGCATTAAACTTCTCGCTGAAAAGGTTATGGCAAGTTTCAAAATACCATCTAGCATACATCTTAGGCGTAAGAGCCTAATAGCAAACAAGTTAGCTTAGCCTTTGTTTTGTCTGTGTAAAATAATAATAATGATAGTAAAATTAGTTATAGACAGAAATGAATACTCTATTTTGTTTATCATCTCCTTGGCCATCTTTTTTTCCAGACACTGCAATCTAAAAGGTTACCCAAGGTGCTCCAGCTCTCATTTTATTTATTTTGTTTTTGGTAGTCATACCAAAGAGTATTACACTCCCGGGTGCTGCATTAGACCCTTTGGCCTCCTATTGGAGAACTCTTAAAATATAAGATATAATAAGTCCTAATTCATTCCTCATAACTTTCGTTGGTCAAGTGTTCTCTACTTACTGAAACTCACAGGTTGATTGAACAGGTCTTCTACTGTTCTTAGATCAGACAGGATGTTTTAAGCTGCCAAGCGCTGAGTCATCGTCCTGTGGTTTTAGCCTAGTTGCTAATATGTTAGCAGTCATAGCATGAACCAGCTCCAAACTGCAGATCCGTAACGCCGAAGAGTTAAGAATAACTTAACGCCTTACAGATGCTGCTAAGCTATCACAGCTTAGTGCACAACAATCATGTACCCTTAGCCCTGTGAAAAAGATGGTAGCTCTCTCCTAATCTAGCCCCAGCATATGGTTCTGCCATGTGTTGGCCTCATCCACTCTGACCACTAAATGCTGGGCTCAATCAGGGAGGGATGCTACACGAGTCCTTCTAAGTGTTGGGTGAAAGTTGTTCTTGAGTGTCAAGAAAATTCCCTTCCTTAATACCACTTTAATAAAAGCCACAGTCTGGTTTAGACCTTGGCCACAGAAACACCGTCCTTTAGAAGCAGCAAAGTAAATAACACTCTCCAAATCTTAAAGGCTGCTTACAACTTCTCAGTGTTTTGAAGTTGTTCTCTGTAATAACGCATACTCCCTACTTAAGAATACGTATACATGCAATCTCAAAGGTCACGCGCGGTCAACCTGGCTGCCGGTGACCACTCAGGAACAGGGCCCTCATTAACTTACAGTATCTGTAGATGGTGTGTTCTGAAGTCACATGGGCGCACACAAACACAAACTCACACTCCTCATGATTTTCTCCTGCCACTGACCGAGCACTCCCTCCTTCCCTCCCTCCCTCCCTCTCCCTTGGCCGTGTGCGGTAATTGGCCACACAGTGCCGGCTTCACTCTTTGTTTCCCCTGCAGTGGCTTGCGGTGGTGCTGTGCAGGCAGCAGGCCTCATAAATCCTGAGGCCTCGGGTGTCAGCTCCAAAATTTCAGCTCCGCTTCCCCACAATGACTTCACCCCCTCCAAGACTCCCCACCCAGGCGCACACTCCAGAACTCTGCTTTCTTTCCCTTAACGGCCTGATTTTTCTTTAATGCCCACACTTCTTTTCTTGATACGAGTGAGCAGGATTTGGCGTTTGGTGTCCACCTGAGTGTGTGTGTGTGTGTGTCTGTGCGAGCGCGAGACAGGAACCCTATCTGTCAACGTCTGAGGAATGTTTGTCATCACCGAGCAACTTTTTTTTTTGTGGAAAAGTGCTTTAACTGTCGTCTGTTCTGGTCCCTGAATAGTTGCATGGTGTACATAAGACATCTTAGATGTAATCTCGTGTCTTATCAGCAATGTGGGATTTTTTTTTTTTTTTTTCTATAACCCCAAACACTAGGAGTAGTTTCACATATTTTTGTATCTTGCGAGCACAGTCTGTGTTTGTAAAATGACACCATTTGCCATCACCATCAGCTTGTACTAGTGCATTACAAAATACGTACCATATTAAAGTAATAATCCATGAGAGGCTGTGTACCCCGTGACTGAACCACGCTGAAGGGGCATTGTCAGGAACCACACAAAGTGGAGCTATTTGCACAAATCTAATAAAGAATATATTTTTTAAATTCATTATACACTAAACTGAACCGCTCTTGTGCTGAGCCGTGTAGTCCATTCACACTAAATTATGGTGGCAACCAACATTGTGGTCCACAATTATTCCAATTATTATAATAATTATTATTTTATTAGCATTTTATTATGATTGGCTCTTTCACATTTTACAGCAGAGTTGAATGTACCTCCTAAAATTTACCACCAGAATTATCGTAAAAATAATTTCTGTTACACTTTAAAACAGTTCGATTTCAATACGTTTAAAATAGACTTATTACACTTTGGATATATAAATGTGCAATAATATTTTGAACCAAAAGGTGGTCACCTAATACCTCAATAAGACTAACAGAAGCCAAAACTGAGCTCAAAAATATGTACTGAATTTTTTATCTTTTCTTGCGCGATACACATCGGATCAATTGTTTGAGAAATTAAACTAGACGCGAAATTTTGTAAAAATTTAAATGCTAAGGTATTTACACGTATTGCTACGAATATGTTTCAATTTTGTGATTTTCAAAAAGGAGATTTACAGTGTAGTTTCAATGAAGTGCTTTGGATTTTTCAGGTTTTATTTTTATACTCTATTCATTTTAGGACTTTGCTGAGATTTAATTTTTTTGAGACGAGTCAATATTTCAATTATAAATAGCTTCTACACACATCTCTCCAGCTCAAAAAATACAGACAGAGGAACAGAACACTGACCTGAGAACTGCAAAATGTACCAGATCTGAAAATGTGAAAATCACCTAAGACTGAAGGGGATGCAGAAGACATTTACTTAATGTTACTACACTGCATCACATCCAACGTGTGTGTGTTTTTTTTAAACTAAAGAATGCGGTTTGGTTTGGTTTTCTTAGTTTGTGGTGATTCACCTTCAACATGTTCAGACTTAGAAGCCTGGACTTTTTCCTCAATGCTCAAGACAAGTCACACACAACACACACACACACACCATTTATTCGGGTAGTCCTCGTTTTGCTACTTTAACTTATTTGAATATTGACCGTGTACAGCTTAGCATCCTCAAAGTCAAGCACAGGACACAGTGAAGTTCCCCGAGCTCCTCCAGAACCAGAGCGAGAGAGTTTGAGTCTGCTTTAGAGGGAGGGAGAGAAAGTTTTTTTTCTCTCTCTCTCTCGCTCTCTCTCTCTTTCTCCTCCCTCCTCGAAAAACTTTTGGTGGGAGCTTTCACTTGGAGCTAGGCGGGGTTAGCACTGAGAGCATGGAGAGAGGGAGCCTGTGAGCGAGCGGCCGAGGCGAGAAGAGCGAGCGACTGCAATGCAGCTCCACAGCGACCTACCATCCAACTCCAATAAGCTCTCCAACTCTCAAAGCTAAAGCTAAATCACCATGTACTCCCCGTACTGCCTGACACAGGTAAAACTCTCCTTTATCGCTTCCCTCGCTCTCAGTTCTGGTTTTGTTGTTGTTTAGGAACTCTCTCTCTCTCTCTCTCCCGGCTTGACACTTGTGCGAACTTGTTGCTGCTTCTCGGTGACCGCTTCAGCTCGAGTTCACCGTGTACTGTTTCTGTCACACTCCAGTGTCAGGGCACGGTACCCACCCCACACAGCCTTGTCTTTTTTGGTCGCACATGGTTCGGAGAGGGAAAATGGCGCTCCGCTCGAATCTGTTTGATATAAAGTGGGGAGGAGGAGGAGGAGGAGGAGGCGGCGGCGCGCGGACTCAAACTTTGGACTCGCGTTTAACGAGTTTTTGAACGTTTAACGTGTAACCGCTCCCCGCGCGCGAGCCTGGCTTTTCTGAGGTACTTGAGCTCCGCATTGTTCTGGAAAGTTCCGACGTTAGAAACAGAGACTTAGAAGCTGAGCCGTTGAATGTGAAGTGCGTTCAAATGTCAGTTGAGCGCCGACGGTCTCTTATACACCACACACCCCTGAGTTTTATTTAAATTAACGTGTTTGTTTTTGATACAGACACAAGTCGCCAGCACTGGAAGGGAAAGTCCACAATTAAGAACAAAAACAACAAAAAAAAACGGCTGTAAACGAGTCGCTCGGCGCCCTGTGGTTTGAACGTCACAGTTGTGAAGGACTTGAGCCCATTTTACAGATGAGTTTTGTGACTTAAGACAAAATAATCGTCCAACACGAGCATTTCCTGGGCACACACACACACACACACACACTGGTGTGCAAATGTTTGGGCACCCCTGGTCAAATGAGAACTTTAATTAGTGAACACATCCTCTACTTTAACACAACTCTGGATATGTACTGTTTATTTAATTTAATTTAAAAGACGTATTCACAGTGTGATTGGACACAATGTGATTGGATAAAGTTCTGCAAACGAGCACCAGCCGTGGAACTTTTCTGATGGTCCTTGTTCTCTCCAGACCTTTCATATTGTGGCCTACTGTATTCTCCAAGGCTAATTATACACCTCAGACAGAAAACACTTCTCTTTCTGATAGGTGTAGATCAGACGGACAGAAAAAAAATAGCTCAACTCACCGTTGGCACTTTTATTTTTCGCAACTTTTTGTTTGAATGCATTTATCATCATTTGTTTCCTAAACAGGCCGATTGTTGTTAAATCAGTTGCGCGTCAGGGCTTTTCCCCTCGTCTTTCACTAACAGGCCTCACGTTTATTAGAAGCAATAAATGCTTTTTTAGACATCTCAAAAAATGCTTACATTAATGGCTTTTAATTGAACAAACTTAGTCTTACGATTTATTTGTTTTTTTTAGAGTTTTTTCCTGTTTCTCTTCATCGGCTGCCTGCCTGCTCAAATAACCTTATTTTTTAATGATATTGGCTTTGCCACCTTTCAATACGTTCTTCAAGCTGTTCCTGTAAAAGGTCTTTTTGTTTTGTCACAGTCCACTTACTGTAGCCGGTCCTGTTGTCTGTTCTGCATTTGTCTGGCAGGATTTAGTACACGACGCAGCTATTTTACTGCTTTTAAAAAGCTGAATATGTTTGTTATTACAGCACTGTAACATGTCTGATTTGTCATTTGCACTTTGCGCTCACTTGCAAATCCTGGCACGTTGTCATGTCTGTTTTCTGCTGAGGAACTCGAATCAAGGCCGAAAAGGTATTGTAGATTTTCTGCAGTATTAATTTGTTTATGGTACGGTTGGGTTATAGCTGCTGTGAGAGTGATCAGGAGTTTTCTTTAGTTTGGCAGAGTGGTGTGTGTGTGTGTGTGTGTCCTGCGTGTGTGTTAGTGTGGGAAAGGCAATGCGGCGGAGGTTTACACGCAGACAGACCACAAACTGTCTGTTTTTACTAAGAAATGCCGCAGTTATCCAAACGCCTCCTCTCTGTGTCTTCATTTCACTGCGTCTAGCACAAAGAAGCTCTCCCCTTCATTAACTTTTCTAAACTCACACTTTTATACACTCTGTCAGGGTTCTCACCACCAGCTACAGAGTTTACGTTCTTGTGTGTTTTGTTGCCCACCTTCAGTGGCTCTGTTTCTTCAGTCGTGCCAGAGTGTGGCTCCTCGGCACACATGTTATCGATGTGGTTATAGTAGTATTTATCTTGCCCAGCAAGTGAGTGACAAATAGTAGACACCCTTCAGCAGGCACACACACACACACACACACACACACACACACACACACACACACACACACGGCTGTTTCCTGCAGTTTCACCACTGGTTAGGGCAGTCATTCTGGGAGATGGTGGGGCTGTTTATCCTTGGGCATCGGCGGGACAAGTTGGCTGGCAGACCCCATGAGATGTGTAATTCATTCCTGATTTTACAGTGGTTTTATTAAAACAGTTTCACTCCTATGCCTCTGCCACTGGTCTGTGTGTGTGTATGTGTGTGTGTGTGCACTTGGTTCTTGCTAGCTTGTGGCCTGTTTTCCATTTTAAACACTTGGACAGTCACCATCTTCACAGTTATGTTCTGTAATTGAGAGAAACAGCATAATATAACGTTATTTAATTTATGGTCGAGATCAGTCGAACGGATTAATAGCAGGACGTGCAGTTAATAGTTTCACTCACACTTCCTCTGAACATAAACTTTAAAAAGGTGTAAGCGTGTGTGTGTGTGCGTGTGTCCATGAGTGGATTTTAGGAGAAAGGACTGTCATCGTGAATATTTAGGCAGACAGACTGTCTACAGGTTGGACGTTCATCTGCTGTGTTTTTAGTTAGTTTTGGGGGGATTCTGAAAGCCCAGATAGTGTTTCAGTAAGTAGATCAGGCCAGATTTATCTCCTGTGTCTGAAATCCACATATTTACCAGCTTAGGTTGCTCTGAACCCTTGCATACCTCCGTTCCAGATGAAACAGAATTAGTGAGTGAAATGCAACTGGAAAAGCAAATATACAATATTATAATATTACAGAATGGCCCCTGGCTTTACTTGGCTTGGCCAGAGCGTTTTTTTTTTTTTTTTTTTTTTTTTTTTTTTATATATATACATAAAAAGGATGTGGAGAAAATTGCTGTGCGGGCATTTTTTAAAAGCCCAACAGTTTTATAGCCTTGAGGTTTTCTCAGTACAATATAAAAAGCTATATTTGCAGATCTCTGGCATTAATAAGTGTTGAGATTCTTGTTTAACTGCGGTTCTGCAGCAGTAAAAAACAAAAGAAAAAAAAAACAAAACAAAACAAAAAAAAAAAAACAGTGCAGCTCTCATTCAGCGCGTGATCTTTCCGTTAATTAAAAAATAATTTATAACAGAACCACCAAAGGCGCACGTGACACGCACACAAGTTTTGCAGGTTTTTTTTTTCTTTCTTTTTTTTAACCCCCAAATTATCAGGATTAAAAAAATACATGTGATATTTTTTCTCTACGTACGCAGCGGACCTAAAGCGCGCGAAACAGAACCTCACGCAGTAGAAAGCACGCGCAGGAGAACGCTTGTGAAAAAAAAAATAATGATAATAATAAACAAAAAGAACCCTCTTCACAGAACGCGCGCGCTACAGTCCAAGGCTCGTGAAGCAGAAACCCAGTTGGGCAGCGGTAACGCACGCGGAGCAGAACTCGTGCAGTTAGAAACGCACGCGACGCAGAAAGGCTTTAGTGTTTTGAACCTCGGTGCCGCGGAACGCTCGCGCCGCAGGACACGCGCAGCACAGTTGCTCGCGCAGCCTCGCGGTGGAATTCCGCGGCAGACGTCTTTCGCGTTATTTTTGTTTGCTGATATAACTGCAGTTAAAATAATTAATAATAATAGAAAAATGCATCGGCGAAGTCAGGGATGACAACAAGTGTAAACAATCAGATGAATAATTGACAGCGATAAAAGCTTTCCCTGGAATGGAGTGGTGTGGTGTGTGTAGGGTGTTGTTGCGGGGGATGGTGCGGAATGAAGTTGAGGGAAAGCCAACATTTCGAATCCGAGGGTTGAGGGCTGTAGCGGAGAACATCCCTTTGTTGAGATGTTAGAATATAAATGTAATCGAGTTAAACAAATGTCCTGATGGTTCCTAATTCTAAGCTCCTCTGTGCTATCACGTTTCCAGGTATTTTTTAAAAAGTGTTCATCTGAGTGCATCACGTTGTTTTCTTTCTTTGAAAGGGTCTAAATAAATTGTGCTGTTTGTTTTTGTTTTATTTTTCATTTTTGTGTTGTTCTGTGGTCTGTGTAAATTGCTGGTTTGTGGAGAGCGTGCCTCCTGCGTTTTCTAAAGCAGCTGATTTACTAACTGCTCACAATAAAACAAAAAAAAGGTTTATTTTAAAATGGAGCTGGGTTATTTGTGTGGTTTTGCCGGGTTTCAGTCGAATGACTTTGGATTCCAGCATTGAAAGAATAGTTTTGTTTCTTTTTTCCTTCAGTAATTCAAACACAGTTAAATGTAGTGGATCTAATAATAATTGAGAGTGTGTTATCTCTGAGGTATAGGTGCTTTTTTCTTTTAAAGTCTCTTTTTTCCTGCGTGAGACTGCTTTAGGGCCTCCGCGTTGTGGCTGCTCCTTATGAGGCGTTAAACCTTTTATTGCAATTTTTAACCCAGTTGTTAGCATCATAACATTTTTTAAAATTTTTATATAATTTTTTTTTTTTAGTGTAAGTTCATCTAACAACACACAGTGTGATTATTAAAAAGGGTCAACTGCGTTCACAAAGATTGGCGTTTATTGCTAGTTTGGACGAGATTATTTTTTAGCAGACGTACGTATCAAACATTAAATCACTTTGATGCTAAGCTGTTAAATTTTTTAAAGCTTTAAACAAGTGTGCTTTTGTGAGTTAAGTGTTCACCGTATGGCGCCAGTCTCTCACCTCGTGCGGCAGTGTTTGACCGCTCGCTAGCTTCACACACACGTTTACCGCACCGTTTTTCCTTTTCCCGTTGTTTTCCTTCACTTATATTTAATGTAACCTCGTCTAATACACGATATTTGAATCAACCTTGGATGTTGTAAAGAAATGTTGGCCCCAGCGTGAAATGAGTCCAGGCTTCACAGTCTCTCCACTCCCCTCTAGGCCTCAATAATCAACTTTTACTATTGTTTTTGCTTGATATGTTTAGGCTACAGTTATATGTGGTTTGCCAGTAATACAGGTTTTTATTAGGCTACAGGCTGCTAATCTACAGTAGCTCACTTACGAATGTTTTGTAGGCTAATTAGCCCGTCTAAAGCTAATGGGCATTTTCCAGTAGGACACCGTTCCACATTTGGTCATCGCTCTGTTTAAACGACACATTTTATTACGGTATTTGTCTGAAATAACGATTAAACACACTATTTCTGTGCCTCGGTTTACCATGTGGCCAAAATCTAATGAAGGTTTGGTCACTCTTGTTCTGTTTTTATTTTTATTTTAGCCCGTGCTAGTCGTCCTCAAAATATACATTTGCCAAAGAGCAGCTAAAAGTTTAAACAAAATGCTCTTAGTGATTTAGTTCTGGAGGAGATACTGTGCCCATGGACGCTGCACTGTGCATGCTGTTATCACTGCTCAGATGGATAATTTTAGCTGAGGTCATCCAGCTACTATATACTTCACCTTCCCCTGAAAACTACATTTAGTCATATTTTGAGATGTGAATGTTCAATCTGTCTCCAGCAGCCCGGCACTCTCTCGCTCCCCAGGCCTGGAAAATGAGTTGGAACAGCTGTTCAGGGGATTAAAATCTGATGGAACCACAGTCTGAATAAACAGAATGTTGGACATTTCGGAATTAAAGACACACGCACACACACATGGACACTTTAACCACAACTCACTCACAGATTCATTCTCTCAGAGATATGGGTCTGTGCTGGTTTCGGAGCTTGTTTCACTTATTCATTGACTCTACGTTTGAATTGTGAATATTCACTCATCTTCACTGTGTTAGGGCCTAGCTGGAGCCTGTGTGAGGGTAATGGTGATATCAGTTATTCAGGATCATCTTAGTTTTAATGTTGGAATGGCAGCTAGGTTTTCACATATTTTTCCACAGTGCAGCTAAAGTCCCTGGTCATTTGAAGCAGTAAGTGCAGTACAGTAAAGCCTTGAATAGACCGAAAGCTTTTGCCGACTGTGTTTAAAGATATCGTATTACATTTGGTTTTCTGACATTTAATAAAAGTGTAATGTGAAATGTAAGCCTCATTAGGACTTCATTCACACTGTTTACATGTGACACTGGAATGATGTGTGTGGTTTTCTCCCGTGGCTGTGAAGACGGGTCGTGTTTCTGTAAAGATAAACGAACTGAAATGTCATCATTTTCTGTTTACTAAATTAAGAGCGGAAATAAGGGGACGTCTTGTTTCACTTTGGAAGGCTATGACATCACTGCATTGTGCATTTATGTGGCAAGTGGGCAGGTGCTGTAATCGGAGCCAGTGTCTCGAGCGTTATCCGGTGGTACCGGGTCGGGCTTGTTTCACAGAGCTGTAATGGGGCTGTGGGCCCGGCAACAATGCG
This sequence comes from Hoplias malabaricus, assembly GCF_029633855.1. Lineage (NCBI taxonomy): Eukaryota > Metazoa > Chordata > Actinopteri > Characiformes > Erythrinidae > Hoplias > Hoplias malabaricus. The sequence continues at coordinate 37,739,612 of NC_089812.1, read as the reverse complement.
AGCCGCGCAAAGGGACACTGTGTTCCTTTTACTTATTCATTCCTGCCGGGTCCCTATCGTCTCTTCTACCCAGCGGCTCCGTCTCCTGTTCGCCCTGTTGAGAGGTTCGACAATAATAAAAACCTGTGAACAATAAGCTTTTATGGTGCTGTGTGACCGAAAAAGCAACGACACTGTCGTTTGTCAGTTAGAGTCTCACTCTGATTTTCTTGTTAAAACGAAGGGAGAATGGTTATTCTGCCTCAGCAGCGCAAACAAACTGCTCATGGGCCCTTGAACACGGACACCTCTGCGTTCGGCTTGACAGAGGGAGCACATTTTCAGTGCGCAGTCGGGTAATAAATCCCAGAAAGAGCTTATGCTGTTTTGCTGTCAGTGTATTAGGTGGTGGCAGAAACAAAGGCGGCCTGAATTGGATGTGAGTTGGCAGAGGGGAATATAGCTTAGAATTAAACACCATGTAGTTTTTTATCTTGAGCCGTATACAGAGAGGCCCGAATCGATCGCTCCTCATTTGCTATCTGCACAGCTGTCCCAGTATCCGTGGAGAATGGATTCCTGCTGCTATTGCCATGGGAGTCTCCAGCCAAGAAGAATAGGAGGATATCCAGTGTGAGTGAGTGTGTGTGTGTGTGTGTGTGTGTGTGTGTGTGTGTGTATCCTCCTCCCTTCCCCTTCGCTCATGTCACTCCTGGCATGGATTAGGCCTTGGCAGAGCCCTGGCAGTGCCCGTAGCTCCACTGCGGCTCTGCGGTTGCTGATATGTTGTGCTGTTGCCATGGTTATAGAACACACACTCGAACACAAGCGCAAATTACATAATTGAGGCTGCATATACATAAGCCACGAAACATATTTTTTCAGTTTTTTTGGACGGGAGGCAAGTAAACGATCGGAGCCGATCAGAACCAAGATCTGTGGGAAAACAGAGAAGGCCCTTTCTAAAAGGGCAGGCGAGATGGTGAAGCTGTAAAGGACTGTACGCCATGCATTTATCTGATTAGCCGTCAGTGTTAACAGTACGTGTTCTTTTTGCACGATTCTCGCTCTCCATATTAGGATTTCTATATTAAGTAGCTCGCTTAACCGAGAGAGAGAGAGAGAGGTTGTAGATTGAAGGGTGTGGATGGTTGCAGTGGATGGCTCTGCCAGGCTTGGCGTTGGTTTGGTGAAGCTTTGCTGTGTTGCTAGGCAGTTTTTTTCTGCTTTGGCTTTGTGCTCCATTGGTTCCATCTTTGTCTGAGGCGATCGGTTTGCTCTTTGTTTTTGATTAGCACACTTCCCAGGCCAACATGGCACACTGGAGGTGTTCAGTGATGTCTGAAGCCACTGTTCTAGGGTTTACAAGTCATGTTTAAAATGGTTACGTTGATTTGCATATCGTCACGTAGAGAACACGTATCTCCATTTTTGTCACTTTATAATTGACATCATTTGAACACAGAAGCTGTCCTTCACAATTTGTGAAAATTGAATGATGTATGGACCAATCAAAATACTCCAAAATTACTTTGTATAAAATCTTTTTTACCTGGACTTTCATTGAAATGTAAGCTTTTTTTTTTCTTTCTCCTGTAAAGTTGCTATTTTGGAGATATATGTTTTTCTTGGGGGCGGCACGGTAGCGTCGCAGTCACACAGCTCCAGGGTCCTGGAGGTTGTGGGTTAAAGTCCTGCTCCGGGTGACTGTCTGTGAGGAGTGTGGTGTGTTCTCTCTGTGTCTGTGTGGGTTTCCTCCGGGTGACTGTCTGTGAGGAGTGTGGTGTGTTCTCTCTGTGTCTGTGTGGGTTTCCTCCGGGTGCTCCGGTTTCCTCCCACGCTCCAAAAACACACATTGGTAGGTGTCCGTAGGTGTGATTGAATGTGTGAGTGTGTGTCACCCCGTGAAGGACTGGCGCCCCCTCCAGGGTGTATTCCTGCCTTGCGCCCAATGACTCCAGGTAGACTCTGGACTCACCATGAGCCTGAACTGGATAATGGGTTACAGACAATGAATATAATATTCTAGTGATATTGTCATTCACAGCCATTGCTTAAAGGGTGAGTGATAGGAATGGTCTTGAATAGGTTTAGGTCCATGCTTTTGTTGTGATGTTTCAGAGAGATGTTTCTGTATGACCTTGTTGCTAGTAATAGAAGTCTACACTGTAAATACCTGACCTATATCTGATACAGACTTGATCCCAATATAGCGTCTCCATCACAGTCAATGACACATGGCAAGTGTGAAACCTGAGATATCTCTCTCTCTCTCTCTCTCTCTCTCTCTCTCTCTCTCTCTCTCTCTCTCTCTCCCCTCTCCCCCTCCCTTTCTGTCTGTCAGTATCTGTCTGTATTTCTTTCTCTTTCTCACCCCCTCCCTCTCCATCATTTAAACAGACTCATTTAGAACTGTCTAGCCTCATGCATAATGCATTTGAACACACACATACACACACACACACACACACACACACACACACACACACTCCTACCTCTCACACCTGCACACACTTAAGCACATGGGACGCAGGTGTGCATTCTTGACTCATCCGTGTCAATCTGGTGGCGATTGTAGACATCCCGCTCAGCACAGTTGTGTGTGTGTTTGTGTGTGTGTGTGTGTGTGTGTCTGAGTGAGTGCACGAGAAAGGGAGTGGGCTTGTACGTGTGAGAGAATTTGACTGAAAGGGAATGGCGGCCTGTAACACTGCCAGAGTGCCACATGTGCCAGAAACTCGGCTGACTCTTAACCCATATGGCAGTGTGCTCCGACCCCTGCAAACTGTCTGACTGTCCAAATGCATTGCATTAACACGTTTCCTTTGCACCTGCCTGCGCCCATAATTAGTTATGTGTAAAGGCATAGCTACACAACAGCGTTCAGCTTTAGCAGCAGCAGAGGAGACAATTGGTTGTTCCTGGAGGTTGGCTCAAAGTCCTGTGGTTGTCAGACCTGTCCAGCAGTGACTTCTTATGCTCATGATGTATTTTTTCCTTTTATTTGACTTCGCAATCATGCATCAACAGCGACGCACATGTAAATGTTGTCTGTTTTAAAGCTTGATTATAACTTAAGAGGACTTCAGAAGTTAGCCAAGTTTTGTAAAGATTCCCATAGACTGGGCTCAGTTCACATTATTATAGAAAAAAAATCACTAACTTGATGAGCATGGGAGGAAGTCGTATACTTTTTTATTCATCACTCTTAAGTCTTTATCCAGATGCTCAAAGAGAGAGAGAGCAGGAGTGGGCAAGAGAGCGAGTCGGTCATTCTGAGGCATTTCAGGAGTTAAGCACACAGCAGAGACTTAGTTTTCCTGTCTTGGGGCTTGCTGAGGGGGGGTGGGGGAGAGATGGGTCTGTGTCTTATATATTTTCTTGTAGTTGGTGGTCTGTCAGAACCTCTAAAAGTCTTGCTGTTTATTTCAAACAGAACAATACGGTAAAGGCCGGTGAGGCGGCAAAAGTAATACTGACTCCTTTACTGAGCATTGTGTGTTAGAGAGCTGCTCATATGGGAAAGGAAAATTTAAATCAGCCACTGGTGGGAATAAAAAAAACAGCACTGACTACTCTAGTCTTCTCTCACTCCTTTTCTCTCTCTCTCTCAATCTCTCTCTCTTCCTCCGTGCAAGCAGGAAGTTGGCTTACGGCCAGCTGTGGAAAATCTATACGTGGTTGCATAATATAGCATATCTTTACCTCACATGAACCTAGTGAAGGCTCGGCAGCTGTGAGCAAACAGAGAGAGAGAGAGAGAGAGAGAGAGGGTGTGTGTGTGTGTGTGTGAGGGAGCTAGAGAGATTCTTGTGAGCGTTTGCTGGCTGTGGTTACAGGCCACAGGCTGCAGGCCTTTTTGAGACAGGCCCAGTGCACTGTAGCCCATTGGAGGGCAGGGATCGGTTTCTGTTCAACAGACGGTTTAGCAGTGAGCGCTGTGCCACAGACCAGCAGCTGTCCCAAACTTTCTATCAAGAGTTTCAAAAGTTTAAAATCAAGTTACAGTAAACTAGGACAGAATATTGAATATGCATCAGTGCTGTGCTGTAAATTTATGCTGTAAATGTCTCGGGCACTAAACCTGGGATATGTTTTTCTACTGTTGCTTAGAGCTTGTCAGTTCCTTTCTTTTATTTTGAGCCACGCACGGTTCATAATTCATGACGTGATTGTGCTTCAAGTGTCGAAACAGACGGGTGCTGTTAACTTTGCTTGTTGAAACAGGTTTTTTTTTGTCTGTGTTTACATTCAGCGTCTTTATGTTCACTGTCATCTTCACTTTAGTCAAAACACGCCCACATGACAGACACAGCATTCTTCTTTGCTACAAGCTGCTTGAGGTGCTCGGTTGGCCTCTGTGTTTAGGTTCTCCTCCATGTTGCTTCCATGTGGCAGATTGGATGGGGCACAATCACATGGCTACATTCGCAGTGGTATGGTTTTAAGTGGACGAACACACAGTGGGGGACACACATAACTAAAGAATAAAGAGAATATCAATTTTATAATTATAGGCAAGATTACATTGATTCCAAGTCCTGAATTTCAATTTCAATTAGTTTTTGATTAATGGCCAAGCCTTACCTTAAATCCAATGAATTTCAGATGGTTGGTCTTTCCTTTACTGCATTGCTGCTCCTGTCCAGTTCTGGGATGCATTTGTTGTGCTGTGACACACCTTTTAAAATGCAGCTTACCAATTACGGACAGGCCCACACTAACTGTGAGCTCATGATATCATTGCGGTGGTCTTTGAAAGAGTGGGGCCCTGTGTTAACATACCCACGGCTCACTTTACAGAGAAAAGCCCAGCACTTCAAACAGGTTGGCTTAAGAGGCGGCCTGCGCCTCTGCTCCCCATTCAGCCGTTTCACGCGCAGCTAACAAGACGCCCAGCCGTGGTTTTTCCACCTATAATTTCTTTTCAAACCATCTTTCTTTTCTCTTTTCAGGTCCTGACGGAGAAACAATATGTTCCAATATTTCATGGAACCAAGCCCTGCTTTTTTTAAGACCTCAGTGAAAGGTGAATAATTTTGAGAAAGAGACGGAGGGAGAGAAATCACTCGCGTCCTGTAGGTTTAGACTATTTCAGTATTCTCCACAGACTGTGAATGTTTCAAGAATAACATCGTAGAGCCCAAACACACAATCTCTGTAGCGCTGTAACTCGGAGTGACATTAACCATGTGCACAGAAAAGTCCAAACAAAGACAAGATCGTAAGCAGGGATGTGTCCATCAGTGTAGCCTTGCGCATTTGTTTTCATGTCAGTTTCTTGATCCTGGCTTGTTCCTGTAAATATGAACCCATGTGAGTCTTACTGAGGTCCCAGGCGCTTGAGAAAAAAATCCAAAGCAGCACTAGAACACGAGAAACGTACAGAATCAACACGGAATTAGAACTCGACATGAGTCGGAGCTTTTTGAGGTTCCAGTCATATCCCACGTATTGACTTGGGCTCAAGTAAAGCGCAGAGAATGAGGTGGCTGCAGGAAGCAGCTGGGTGAATGTTTGTCCTTATGTTTACATGCCAGGACAGTAATGCTAATTTAAGACTCCTCCAGGCTCCCCCTCTCTGGTGTTGACGGCGAATTTTGAGACAGAGTGGATTTCTTACAGCTCATTGAGCAGATGAGAATACAGCCGCCGGTGATTAAATAGGGCCATGGATTTGTTTGTGCAGATTTGTTATTGGTTGGATCATATAATTCTCTCTCTCTCTCTCCGTCTCTGCTCTCGTGTTTCTCTGGTTTTCTTGTTGTCCTCTTTCTCAGCCTTCCTCTGCTCTATCTTCCCCTGCCCTTTCTCAATCAATATCATTCTCTCTCTCTCTCCCTCTTTCCATGTTGTTTTCGGTCCAGCTGCAGAGCGCCTGACGTAGCTCTGATGAATACGTCTGGAATAGAGGCCATATGTGAGCTGGGAAAATGCACACAGCACAGAGACAAGCGGTCTTTCAGAAAGCCCCTCGCAAACCTTACGCACGAGGGCAAGTGCAGTGGCGAACGGCTGAAAATGTAGACTTCTCCCTCACGCTCATAAACGCATACTGGTGTGTGTTCTTCCGATTTTTAAGAGGGATCTCCTTGGTTAGAATTGTTGAGAGTTGGTTGTGCTCTATTCAAAGCCATGTGACCATCAGTGAATTTTTTTATTTTTTTATTTTTTTATTTCCGCAGTGGAAAACTTCTCTTCAGTGTCTTACAAAAAAATGATTCCTTCACATACCTTCTTAGAGGACGCCATTGGTCTCCTCTTACACCAGTGTTTTTCGACTCATTTTGAATAAGAGAGTTTTTTTAAACAGGACATTTGAATTCTCCCAGAAACAGCGTGTGATTAAATCAACGATACGAGTCTGTTATATTTCAGCCAGGACTAGAAAATCAGGTTGAACTCACTGTACAAAGATAGGGGCAGTGCGAGTACCTAAGAAGTGTCAAGACCCACAGTGCCCCCTCCTTTGCTTCTGGTTTAATCAAAGCACGAAAAGTATACGACAGCATCTAAGACCAGAAAAAAGGGATGCCTTCCTCCTTAAAATACATTTGTCGTGAGCGAGGCATGTCACTGGTGGGACTTTGGCCGGTACAATCATTCCACTGTTAAAACAATGATGCGGTTGTGCTCCATAACCCAATTACTCCCCTCCAGAGGGAGAGAGAGGGAGAGAGACTCCGCTACCAAATCCCATAGTTAAGAATCCTGATCTGGGAGCTTAAAGAAAAAGACCTTATTCATTTCCCTCCTGCAGCAATGCCCGCCAAAACCGGCGCTTTACGGCACAGCCCTGCTCCGGTTCACAATTGGCTAGACAAAAAAATAAAATACTAATGCTCAGATGTTCTGGAAACACAGAGGCACCTGATTGGAATTGCAGGTTGAAGTGCAAAGGGCTGTTGTGGCAGTGCCATTTCGAGCTGCAATTTTCTCTGTGCTTTTCCATTAATTCACTTTTCTGTGTAAAATATTATCCCAGGGAGTGCAGTTTGGGGTCTGCGTCTGCCAACTCGGGCCGGTTGAAAAAAGAGGTGTGTCTTTTGTGGTTTCTTCCAACCAATGGACTCTTTCGATTTTAAGGCATCCCGTTTGCATTTTCTGCGTCCCCCATTGGCTGTGGGTCTCCTGAGGCATCGCCATGGGGATAGTTCAGGCCCTGGATTGGCCATTGCGTTTTGTTTTGTTTAACCCTCCTACTGCTGTCTGTTGTCAGCTTGCGGGTTTCCTGGTGCTGCAAGGTTGCTGCATCTTTATTAATTCAGTGCGAGGAAGTTTGCTCAGGAAGAGGGGAAAGGGATGTGGGCAGTCATATTTACCGATAGGAAAAGGGTGTTCAAGAGCACCGCTCACCTCAAAACACCCCCATTCTATCCTGTGTACAGCAGTCACTTTCATTTTTTCCTTTAAGCAGAGCAGGAATTTGCTTCTTGGCGAGTCGCTTAAAGAAGCTGTAAGTAAAAGTTAGGCACACTTTTTTATGTCAGTTTTCAAACTCCGTCTTCAGTTATTAATCTCAAATCTCCCTCGGCTTATTATTCAGTATTTATTCTTATTTGTTTTTTCTTAATGATCCAGTTCTTGGTGTTAATGAGCTGTACATTAATGAGAGTCAGCAGTGATTCTTTAGGATTTAAGGGTGGAGCTAAAACGGATCTAAATGCACAGTTGAGGAAAGGTGAAATATGACCTTTATCAGTGTTACCGGGAGTTTCCGATAATTTTCTGCAAATTAAATTGTAAAGAATTTCGTCCTTCCTTTTATATTAATGCACCATTATTTATTGCAAGATTTATTTATAATGCAACTTATTTATAGCTAGAATTTCACTTTAAAATGATGTAAGTTTTCTGCACATGTTCTCACCGTCCAGTTCTATTGCTGTGTACCCCTTGTTAATTCATGCACAGACATGTCTGTGTGTATTTCCTGTGAAGTAGTGTGTGTGTGTGTGTTCGTGTGGGTGTTTGTGTGGGTGTTTGTGTACACTCCTAGGCCACCAGCCCTTTCCGTCTGGACCAAAGGAAACTACGTTTGACCGCTTGTCTGTTTCAGTCTGTCTTTGCCTCTCTCCCTCACACACTCACACTCTCTCTCTCTCTCTCTCTCTCTCTCTCTCTCTCTCTCTCTCTCTCTCTCTCTCTCTCTCTCTCACACACTCTCTCTCTCTCTCTCTCTCTCTCTCATTTCTTTCTGTCTCACTCTCTTGTTGTCTGTCTGATGCTCTGGTCCAGCCCCAATAAGTTTTTCAAGGCAGTGCCTCATCTTTATAGATGTACATATCAGACATGCACATTAATTTACACATGCCTTTCTCTATTAGTCTACAATGGGCTTTAATTTGTATGTTGTGTACACAACTATGAGACAATCCATGACCCCCACCCTATTACACCGCGTCCAGTCGCGTAGACCAGAAGCCTCCAAAACCAAGGGTCAGTCAATAATGTAATAACACTAGTCACAAAGCTGTTGAAAAACGGATCCGGCATTTCTTTGACAAATTAAATATTTATTTAAAACTTAATAAGAATATTGCTGTCACATCAACAGGACTGGATTTGGTGTGTTTAATACTGTGTCCCACCAAACAGGCTCTGGGTCTTGATCAACACTCAGACTGCGGTTCGGAAAGTAAAAATCCTTCTTAGAATATTGCTCAGACTGCCCTGACACCTCTCATGTTGGTTTGAGATGATTAGAGAGGCCAGGAAACTGGAATTAAATCATGGAGGAGATTTATTTTTTGTTTGTTTGTTTATTTTTGATTTCACTGAACCTAAGGTATTGGTCTGTGTGTGGTTCTTTAACGGCCCGGGAGGTTTATTAAAATGGAAGAGTGACAAAAACAAACAAAAACCCCTAAAACAAAGACAAAATACTTAAAGACATAAACCTCATATCTTTAATAAACTCTTTTTCAAAGGAGGAAACTCATTGGAAGCGTATTTCATTTCAAATAACTTCAGACTCTTTCTATTTACCCGTTCATGGTGAAATCACACCATGTAAAATAGATCTGCTCATTTCATTTAAGTTTTGAAATTTGTTTTGTTCTGAAAGATCCACCTTCACGTCTTATTTCCCCGCTCCCTGCCGAACTGGAGCTACTCAGATATGACACTCGGATAGTTGAGCATTTTCACAGGGCCTTTGTAAAATGTGACAATGAAAAGATGCAAGCAAAGCAAGAGAGAGAGGGGAAAGGAGCCACCGTGTGAAAAGTAAGAGAGCGTGGGCTGCCCAGGCGCGGCAGAGGGGATCAGTAAGGGTTGTGAGTTCTTGTAGGTGGTGATAAAAACGATGATGAAAAGGTATAAGAAAAACAAGAGGAAGGAAAGAAAGCGAAAGAGAGAGGGAGAGGGAACAGAGCAGCCACAGCAGAGAGGAGACAGTAAGGGTTGTGAGTTGGGGCCGGCGCTAAAGCATTTGCATAAAGGGCAGGGCAGAGTGCCCGGCGGTGGAAAGGGTTGGCACTGCGCCTCACAGACTGGCAGAGGGGGAGACTGAAGAGAGAAAAATAGTAGAGTGGGAGGGAGGGAAGAGGAGGAGGAGAAGGGGGGGGGGGTGGGATTTAGTCAATAGTGCATCCCTTGTTCTGTGAGAGGAGGGCCCGGCTGTGTTGGCAGCAGCGATGGGGAAATCTCTTGTTTGTGTGCTAGATTGCCCCTTTATTTCTTTGATTGCGGAGCGTTCAACGCTCGGCAACTGTACAGTCTGTGAATCCTTCTGCGAGTTGGGTGAGAATGCACATGGTCCGGGAACCACGCTCTGACACGGCCATGCAAACCACCCCGGGGTGTACATCTCTGATCTCGCAGCGGTCTGCTTTTGTTATGATCCTTTTTGAAGAGAGTCAGTGCATCATGAAATATCAGAGCGCATTTTAATGATTGTGTTGAAATTCTGTATTTAAATAAATAAATAAATGGAGTGGAGAACTATTTAAATAGAAGTGAAATAGAGACAAAAATATAAGCTGTGCCCTGGAGAAATACTAAAAGTTCACAGTGCATTGATTCTCAAGAGGTTCCATATTTGAATTAGAGCGTCCAAATCATTCATTCAGTTTCCACATTTAAAAAGCTTGTGCTTTTAATAAGTTAAAGCCAGAGAAACAAAATTGTTACAGGCCTTTTGACAAAAAATAAAAAATCATAAGATAAGGACATAACTTTATTAAAACATCAATCACAAAACAGAAACTTCAGGATCTAAACACACACCTTCTTTCAAAGCCAATGTGAAAGATTTAGCATTTCTGATTTATTTCTGTTATGGACTGTGGACAACGTCGTGTATTTGAAATGTAAAGCCCAAAACCACATTAAATATATAAACATAATCATTTATATCGCCATAATATATGAAAACTAAATACTTAAATGTTGAATGGAATATATAATGGGGAAAAATGAAGATTCTATATTATGAATTATTGCATAAGGTTTTGTGAAGCCTGCATAACCAGCTCAGAAGACTAGGGCTAGCCTCAGTAGCTAATGAAGGGCACCATGTCCTACTTTATCATTTTTCTATGCTCGTGTGTGATTTCCTCATACGTCTGAGCACCCGAATATATACAACTCTTAATTATTGGAATGAACAGTTAAAGGATCATGCAATTGAATCCATTGAGTTGTGTTTTGGATGTCTACGATACAGACGCCCGGGACTCAAATTTCACCAAACAGCAAACTTGCAGTGGACCCTGCTGTGTTTATCCTCGCTGCCCACATTTCCCTGCTGCTCTGTAGCGTATCATCACCTTCTCCCTCTGTTTGGATATCCAGTGGTCAGAATGATACCGTATACCCAAATTGTGGTGTGAGATGGAGCTGTATGTGATCTCATCTACTGCTGCTTTCTTTGATGTCATAAGCAGGTTTTGGACACCGGCCAATGGGTTTGCCAGAACCTTCTCTTCCTGAGCCAATGAGAAAGCCCTGGTCAAGGCCAGAGCCCACCCAGCATTGTGACATTTTCCAAACAATGAGATGTGAAATAACCACAAAGGGCAATCTGGATGTCCTGCTACGTCACACATGAAGTGAAGTGCAGAGTACGGGAGTTAAATTAGGGGTAGAAGCAGGGGTTAAATACAGGCTGCAATCAGTTAAAGTTAGGTCTGGGACCAGTTTATACACAATGTGGACAATCCTTTGTCCATTGAAAAGCAGTGTGTAGCAAGGCTGGCGTCGTTAGATGATGTCAGAGCTCTGCTGACTGAAAAGAACAGAGATGGTCAGTGTGGTAGGAGCTGAACCTAGACATTTGATGCCCTACTTTATTTGCCCCCAAAGCAATCCCGCAGCTTCTTTTTTCACCATTATATCAATCTAGATTTAAAAAACAATGGTTCCTTTTGTAAGTTATTTAATTCTTCAAGGCACTTCAAAGTAGCAGGTCCACGTGTGAATAAACACTCAAGGTTGGTGCTGATACGTGCTGCTAATTGCGCTTTCAAAGGTTTTCCCTCAACTCTGCCATTCTCTACAGCCCCGACAATGCTAAGCCTCAGCTTGAATCTCAATGAACATGAAAATCAGAGCAGTGCCAGCCGCGCGCATCGGCCCATGCAGATAACTTTGTGGTATGTCGAAATCAGACCCAAGTTAAGTAGGCTCGAGATTTCTGATAATGCTGCAATAACAATGCTATCGGCACATCAAAGCAGCTCGGCCAGAAGGGGAATAATAAACAGCCAATAAATTCTACCACTGGAGGTTTTTTTCTCCTTTTTGTTCAGATTTAACTGTGATCGGCGCCTCATCGTGGTACAAAAGATTTACCAGTAGCTGTCAGAGACACAGCAAGCGGATTGTATGAGGAAAACAGATATTGAACAAATGAAATTAAGCAAAAGACTGCCAGGCTATTTACATAAAGAACCCCGCTCATCTTTCTGCCCTGCAAGTCTTTTATTTTTCTCTCTTTATGTATCTGCCCAGCCCTCCTTCTGTTTTGGCTGTTGCTTTATCCGCCTTTATCAGCTGAATAAGTTGTATTGTTGTGGCCTCCGTAGCGGCCCGAAGTGCCGTGGTGAATATTTTAGCCCGACAGTGTGACCTTAGGCCACGGAACTTCACGCAGTGAACAAACAGCCCCGTTTAGAGCATCGTCTGACTGTCACGGCAAAGCCAGCCGCTGGCACACGCGTGCAAACTCCAGTCTCGCACCTAATACACACAAGAGGTGGTGGCCCAAAATTCTTAGCCAGCAGTAAGGTAGATGGATTATGGATAGGGACGTTTTGTTGGCATTCAGTATTTTCATTTGAGGCAGTTGGATGCATCCTAAGGTTCTAAACTCTTTATACACACACACACACACACACACAACTGTTTTAACAGCCCAGACCAGACTTAATCAAGCACAGGTTTCTAGATGGCATTTTTGATCAGCTTACAAATCTAACAAGCCATGCATTGTTTTACGTTTTGTTTTGTTTTGTTTTATAAACCTTTCTGTCTGCGAGCTATAACTGTGTTTACATTGCACTGCAGTCTTTATGCACATCCTGTTAGATACGATAAGGAAGGTAAAGGGCAGGCATGCATGGTATCATAGCAATGTTGTACCACCATAACACTGAAGTGATGTTAGCTATGGATTAGACACTGCAATAATCCACAGCTACGATCACTTCAGTGTTGTTATAGCTCTTTTACTGTAATCACACGGCATGGCTTCACTTTACATTAGAACACTTGGAAACAGTGGGTCACCAGCAAGAGGGTACACATCTAAAACGTGATGATCTAGGACCTTTTTTCCCCCTTTTGACAACATTTATAATGTTACACGAACTAAAAACTGAACAAACAAGCCCAGTGTGGACAGAAACTCCTTATTCTGAACATGTAATTGCCCCTTTACCTCATATTAATCATCTTAATGTATATCTCTTAATAATTAGGGGCTCATTTGTAGTGAAGTACAATAAAATATCATACTTTTATTATAATATTGATTGCATGAACCGAAAATGCAAATATTTTTTGATTAGCCTTTCAGGCACTCTATATTTTTGACTGTAGTGAAATGTCACTGTATTATATTGAATCCAAATATGAATTTTGTGAAACATTTATATTTGAGATATGTATATAGTTATAAAAGTGACTACCTGTGTGGGCCCACGTACGAGGCCTCTGTTTCCATAGGGTTAATAGAGCGGAGCTGGTCCTGGATCAGTGATTTTAGGGTTAAACACGATAAACACGTGCTAGTGTTAGTTTAATGCAGTGATTGACTGTCTGTTTTACAGGAGTACCCAGGTGTGCTGTGCAGTAAGTACAGCACAGCATAGCTCAGGTGTGATCTGCTGGTGGAGGGTCTCTGGAGTGGGTCTGTTGCAGGGGGAAGCCTGTAAATGCAGTGTTCGTTAATGCGGTGCCGGCAATGAGGTTGGAATGTGCCGTTACGTGCCTGAAGGCTGTGAAGCCCCAGCACCTCTCAGGGTCCACTGGGACATGGAGGGATGTTGTGCTGAGCCTCTGCTCCCTCCATGGCCACAAATTGCTTGCAGACTTTTCACACATAGTAACGCGCTGGTTTGTAAACTGGGGTAATTACAAACAACGCCAAGCACTGCTTCAAAGATCTTTCCGCATCACTAGCTTGCCCACGATCACTCTGTGTGTGTGTGTGTGTTTGTGTGTGTGTGTGTGTGTGTGTGTGTGTTCTTCCTGGTGAACTTCTTGGTGTTACTTTATTATCCCAGTTGTGGGCTTTAACAATGAGCTGAGTTAAGGGCAGTGATTAGACTGATTACCAAAGAGACATTTACAAGGTTGTTCTACTATTTAAAAAAAGGACAGAGAAAGAAGGCTGTTATTGTCAATAGAGGCACATTTTTCTAATTTTAACGCATTAGCTTAAAAAATGGGCATTGTAGTTCATTTTTGTGATTTTGTTTGCCCATATCAGCCATGCATAAAAGTGAAGTGAAAGAGCGTGGAGTGGGGTGAAGAGAATCAGACCCCTATAGCTCTCTTTGGACATAGATAGATGTGGGAATTCGTTTTTGTTTTTTGTTTTTTCATCTGATATCGAGATTTCCTTGAACTGACACTTGGGTATTTGGAGATGAATTGATACTTGGATGGATTGTTTGCTCACAAAGGGAGAGACTGTAAGATGTAAGATGGACTGATAAGATTGAAAATGAGACTACACCGTTGGTATAGGTGTGGGTGGACTAACACCTAATGTTACACTGAGAACACTGGGTGTTTGTATGTTTGAACTGGTATGTGCACTAGGGCTGTGCGATTATATCATTTCTAATAACATTGATATCATTGTTTAAATGATTGAGTTATTGCTGTTTATAAAATAACCTAAGGTTTATTGATTTTTTTTGTTTTTGGAAACAAGACTTTGATAAAATATAAATATATATATTTTAATATATTTAAATTGATAAAATATTTTTCAGTATTTTGTTTATATCGTTACAAAAATACCCTGAAATATTGTGATATAATTTTAGGGCAGAATTGCCCACCCTTAATGTGCACTGAAAAAGCGATGAGTTAAATTTACTTGATGCTAATGCATACATCGTTTCCATATTTCAATCATTTCCACATGAATATTCATGATCTGATTATTTATTTATTAGGTCTTGTGTGGTTGTTAGGAGTCCCCCCCCCCCCTTTTTTTTTATAAATACTTTATTTAAAAAGTGGAATCTCACAGTTCTACCACTTTGGATACTTTCTCTTTCTTTATGTAAGAGAGTCTTTGTGTGTCTAAGCTGCTCAGAAATGTTTGGTTTTATAGCCTTTGTGTACGTGTGCGCATGACATCACATTGCTGCAGTGAAGTGTCTGACTTGGCCCTTTTCCTGTTATCGTTCCTGACTCACCTCAATGCTTGACTCTCTGTCCATGGAGGAAGCAAAAACAGACGTGCAGCAGAACGTTAGAGGAGGTGCAGACATGCCTGCTGTGTATTACCTGTGCCAACACACATGCGAACACACACCTGCTCCCTGCCTCACACCTCTGCATTATCATAATCACAGACAAACTCTGTCTCGGTTTGAAAGGGGCCGTGTGAGAACTCGTGCATTGACGGAGGCATGTTCCAGTCTGACAAACTCTGGAAGACGGAAGAGATGACCGTGCTGGGTTTTCGGGTCTGCCGTCTGTGTGTAGCGAAGTGTTTTCAGGGCTGGCACGCTGGCGTGTCTGGGCTGGCATCCCCACGCCACCATGAGCACACGACTCTCCTGCTCACACCCTGCTCTGTCTGCTGCCTCACCACTTCTCACTTTTACACGGTCTCACACTCTCGCTGTAGGCCCGTCCTGATTCACTGTTTTGGTTGTAAAACAAAAAACTTGTAATCTCATGAACAGTGGTGTTACGAGAAAAAGAAAACAAACCCTTACCCTCAGTCACTGACAGATCCAGAGGTCCGTTCCTTACTCCTGTAGATGAATAACAGCTTGTTTGGTTTGCCATTATTTTACAAGCAGCAGCTGAACAAAAGCCAAAGGGGTGCGCAAAGTTTTTGTCTTTGTGGGCAGAAATGCAGTGTTTGTGTTGGACCAAAGGCCAAAAAGACTAAACATTAAGCAACTAATGAAAGTAGCTTTCAAAGGTAGAAATATATAAAACATTATTGCAAAACTTTTACAGTCGAGCTGAAATGACAAAATTATATTTCCATTTATTTAAATGAAATACTGTATAAAAATAAGCTTTCTCTCATTAGGTGAAAGAGTGTTGTTGGGGTAGGTTTCTGGCACGCCAAATCAAACATCTCAACAGGCCAACACTGGCCCAGCTGGCTACAGTTAGGATGTTGACATACAAAAAAAAGAAAAACATCCATGTAACTTGATAAAAAAAAAAAAAAAAAAACTTGCAAAATTTGCTTTTCAAACATTTTATTGATCCATACATCATCACGGAATGTTTTCACGTTGTGAAGCATAGCTGGCATTTTCTAATGGATACAAGGTTTAACAGCAATGATTTCATTTCTCTGAAGGTCGGTGCATGTGCTGGCAATTTGTTCATCATTCACAGTGTCACAGCTGGTACAGCAAAAATACACGCTACGCCATTTCCAACACTGATAAAAAAAAAAATTGGTTTTGAAAACATTAGCCCTAGAGAAATGTGAAGTCATTAAAAGAGCCCTGCACATAAAGATGTATTTTACTCTCTCTACGGGCAATTTGGAAAACTATTGGTTGTTTATGAAGAGCGTAGACGTTTAACAGCAGATCCCTCATTCATAAGAATTCACTTCTTCGCTCTTCATTCAGTGTTGAGTATAGACTGCTGCAGGTGACAGAAAAAAAGGCAGATTCCAGATTCTATTCCTATAATAACTCACAGATTTCATGTTTTTGTTGCAAAAGCCTAACAGAAGAGAAAATGATATAATAATTAAAATGACCATAAAATACGGGGAGAAATAAACACAATTAAACCAGTTAAAGAGAGTGAATTTACGTATTTAACAGTTACTTTCACGACTAATTTTGTCACTGTAAATTATGACATGGTGAAAACTTTATACAGCTTTCTAATTCAGCGATTACAATAGGAAATATGATCACAGGGCTCATATTTTCAATACGAATGTTATGATCAAGTTTGCTTTACTGACTCTGGATTGTAAACAAATTGCCAGCACATACAGGGAACTGACCATGTCTTTTCCAACATTTTCTTCGCTGAAGCTGTCTGTCTCTCTGTGTCTTTCTCTCTGGCTGGGGTGATGGCGGTGTCAGAGGACAAAGTCAGTCGGCTCGAGTCGGTCTTCTCTTCCCTGTTGTGTGTCGGGTCATGGTCACCCCCCCGGCGGGGTCAGGGACGCACAGCGGGCCGCCCCCAACCCAAACCTCTCTAATTAAGGCCTCACGCGGCTCAGACGATACAGACATCCTTACAGTGACGGACCCGTGCTCAGTCCAAACCTGCTATAAGTGTGTTTGGTGGCAAAAGGGGAGGCTATAAATGTAGGCGCCTTCCCTTCTGATTCTAGCCCAGTCTGCCTACATCCACGTTAATAAACTTGGACACAGCTTCTGTGTTGTCATTTTTAATGATGTGCTTTATAAATACAAATACGTACTTTTTTTTGTCTTACAAGCCAGCGGGTTTCAGTGCTGCCAACTTTTCTCTCCCTCTTTTTTTTTTTGCTGCATCTCCACAGGCTGTCCAGCAGGGTAAATTCAGGCTTTGCTTCAGCTGCTTTTCCGTGAAAAAACCCACAAGTCTCTTGGGTTTGGGTGGCGCACCAGGCTGCGTCCAATTAGCTCAGGGTATGAGGAAGAATTCTGAAATTCTAAATTAATTGCTCGATACTTTTCACTGTTTTGACCAAGTACATGTTAAGACTGTTGTGCATTAATCTGAAATACAGTAAGTTAATGAATTTTGGTTTCGTGGGCCTCAGACGCAGCCGTTGAAAAAAAATAAACACTTCCATGTGGAAATGTGGAAAACATTTTAACTAGGAGATATTTTTTCACTGAGAGTCTGAAGAAAACCAGCTTAGGTCCAGATATTCTGCTGTTGCAAATTAGTAAATGTTGGCATAGGCTCAAAAACAGAAGCCTTTTGATAAAAAGCTTTTTTTTGTGATCATCATATTCTTCTAAATATTTAAGCCCTGAAGATGTTGCTCTATGTACCATTACTCCACTGCATTGTTTGATTTTTCCTCTGGCATTTATTTTATTGGGTTTGACTCACACAGTTATAGAGAAGCAGGTCCGGCCAGTGCCGGTGTTTCTGTCCTCGACCCGAGGGTCTCCAGCTGAGGAACAATCAACATCTCCAAAGGTCTGTTTCTGAAACAAAAGTTAGCGTTTCAGCTGGATCCTCACACGCCAACCTGGTCTGTTTATGTGGTCAGAAAAAGCTTAATTTATCTCGTTTGAATTTCAATAGCACATTTAAATAACACAATTTCTGCCAAATGACTACTGAAACGCAGGCTGCCAAAACATAAGGAAAATGGTGGTAAGTGTACAGAGGCCCATGAATGTCGTTTTCTGTGATGTATTTCTGTTTATTTATAAAATTTTAATGTAGTTTGTTATTTATTTGAACAAATTATATTTCTGTGGACATTTCGACCACAGTAGGCCACTGTGAGGTGTGCTCAGGAGTTATTAATGAAGTGTTTGTTGTATTATTTATTTAATATGTTTATGATTTTTGAATACTTTTTTATATTCTAATATGTATATATATGGTATATGATCGTAAATAATGTGAAGGATTAAAATAAAAACTAAAGTTCAGTAAGGTTTGAGGTCAATATCAATGAATAATAGCTGTATGTTCCACACTGGTGTATAGTGCTAAATTTTTTAAGTGAAATATTGTATTTTTTTTTCCCTGGCATCCAAAATAGCATAAATTAATGACCAAGCCTGCTTTTATTTAGTGTTGTCATATACACAGCACAGTCTCTGATTGGAAAAGGATTATTTTTGATAATGTAACGTTAGCCTTGAATTAAAATTGCAGTTCGTGTGATTTGGAAAATACACTCTTTCAGATGGCGATGTCAGCCCTAGTATGTACTTTAGCAGCAGATGTCGGTTGAATGCCAGAAATATAGGCAAGTTATTAAACCTAGTACACTAAATACACTGTGTTTATCAAGTTGGAGCTTTATTAGCTCTGCTTCTCTTTTTTTCAAATACACGAAGTTCATTCCCACGGAGCCGAAAGCCCTGCAGTCTGACCCTTTACATGTCTCTTCGTGTCTCTGACCTCCTTTTTTTTCTCTGAAAGAGTTAATTTGCTTCTTGGCAAAGTGTGCTGAACTGTGTTCGGGCCTTAAGCTCCGAATGGAGACAAAGCGACACAGAGCGCCTCGTCTGAGACTTCACTAAAGGGAACTGCTGCTCGAATACACTGAGACTCCAAAGCTTCACCCTCGTCAGCACACGAGCATTAGGTCTTTTTCTGTATTCCGTTGGTTTTTTTGTAAACGGGGAGACTGTTAAAGGCTAGGCCTGGGTTTCTAGAGGCGTGTTTTCATTTTTCTGTGCTGAATAATGCGAGTCCGCACGGTTCTCTTTGGCTCGGGGCTGTGAGGAGCAGGTGAGGACAGCCTTTAGAACAAAAGTGACCCAAACATACGCTCACTCCTTTCACGCGCGCCATCAGTCTTTTAGCTTAGCATAGGTGTCGTTTTCCCTCACACAAAGCGCGCGCGCATATTTATTTATTCTATATCCTTGGCGATATATATATATATATATATATATATATATATATATATATATATATATATATATATATATATATTATAATAACCCTCATACATTTACCTGAGGAAAGTAATGAGGAGAAATTATCGAAGTATAAATGTGTGCCAGACATTTTAGTCTAATATATTCTGTGGTGGCATCCCAGATATTTTATGTGCGTAATATAGATAATTAACCGGACAGTCGAACAATCTATACCTAGATAAACAGGTTGCACGTCTTGTGTAAGTGGGCTGTGTGTGAATGCCGTTGTCTCTTGTGAGTTAATCAGAGATGAGCGCAGGCCACATCCTGTCCATTAAAGGAGCGGGATTCTCTCGGTGCATATGGATCTGGAACAATTCGATGCCAGGAAAATATATTAGCTAATGAGTATGGCCACACGAGAGCGGGTGTTTTTTTTTTATAATGCAGGCTGTGAAATTACTCACACCGTGGCCTATACATTATTCAGAATAGTTCATACTTGGGAGTTGAAGGCTTTTTTTTTTTAAACATATTTTTCTCCAGCCAAGTCCATCATTTAGCTGCGTGTATTTTGAAGGTGTTTGGGTGGATTCGTGCTGTTATAAGTTGGAGGCGGATTTTCCGGACGGTGACCGACTAAACCCGAATGGTCTGTTTGACTCCAGCCTTCTCTCTTCTCTCTGGTGGAGAAGCGGAGCTGTTGTAATGTTGTTTGACCGAAGCTGTCAGTGGTGGACGGAGCGCTGTGATGTTCACTCTCTCCTGCAGTTTACTGTTCGTTTAGAAACGTTTTCATTTTTATCAAAGTTTTCATTGATAAACACCACCTCGAGCTTTTATAACCTCTTTTATTTATTTATTTTTAAAGGACTTTTAACCAGTTCTAGTGGGTTATGGGATAAATATGAGAATTCAACAGACTAAGTTAAAAATTAACCAGCTTTATTTATTTTTTAAAAATGTTTAATTATAATAACGTTAATACTCTGCCACTCATTTTCATTTGGAAGCTGGTATTTAGGACACGAGTAAAACAAATGGCCATGTAACTGAATAAATAACTTTAAAAGTCTTAAAAAGCTTCCCCATTTTTAATAACTTTAATTTTTTCGTTTTTGTTGTTAATACTATTTATAATGTTCGCCAATTTAATAAGAAATATGCCCGTGTTATTAACTGTAGTTCTACGCACTTTTATAACAGGACGAAACTTAAAGAGTTTCTGAAATAATATTTATCTGAAATTCAAATTATTTCTGACGGTTTTTTTTTTTAATTTTTGAGACAGATGTCCAACGGTCTGAATGATCACTGGAGCAGGTTCCAGTTCGTCGGTGGGGGCTCATTAGGTTGAAGAGGGTAATGGAGTGTTTATAGAGCGTTTTACTCGCTTAGAAATTCGCATCTGAGAACCACCATAAAGGCTAACGCTTTTAGCTTTCTTTCCCCTCTTTTAGTACGATTTAACAGCGTCAATGAGGAAGACGCGGCTCTTCCCGCCGCTCGGTTCTCACTCGTCAGTGACGCTTTAGAGATCAATAGGAAAACACCGAGGGTAGCGGCGCTTTTTATTTATTTATTTATTATTATTATTTTTTTTTTCAGAAACCTTTCGGTCCAGTTCTGTAGTGATGTTTTGTTAGGCCCGGTGTGCTTGTCTACAATCCCCCGCCATTTCTTCTCAGAAGTCTGTAGCTTACCCTTACATGACAATCACAGGACTTGCCCTGATTAGCCATAACATTATGACCTACATTCACTGTCCATTCTCACAACTCCTCTGACCACACAGGAACCCCTTTGTAGTTCTATTACAGACTGGAGTCCATCTGTTGCGCTGTATACTTCGTCAGGCCCCTTTCAGCCTGTTCTTAAGTGGTCAGGACCCCCCCAGGACCACCACAAAGCAGGTATGATTTGACTGGCGGACCTTCCTCAGTGTTGACACTGATGTGGTGGTGTGTTATTGTGCGTTGTGCTGGTATGAATGGATCAGACAGCAGTGCTGCTGGAGTGGTTAAACCCCTCATTGTCAGTTGCCAGTGAGTGGACTCCAACAGCACTGCTGTGTCTGATCCACTCATATCAAAGCAACAAATTCTAACACCACCGCCAATTTAGGGAAAAACATCTAATTGAGATTTTGTCCGGTTGTGATTTTAATTGCACATATCTTTTATAAAATAATGCCCAGGTATGATCTGGCTGCAGTTTTGAGCAATGTTTGTAAAGTGCCCCACCATCCTTTAGTTCTGATTGTTGTGCAGTACGCCTCACAGTGATTGGATGTCTGTAACTGGTCTAACTCTGTTGTATAGAAGGTAAATATCTCCATTTAAAACTTGTTAAGAAATTGTTCAGGACACTGTAGGCTAAAATACAAAATGGAGTTTTCAGTTAGTAAAAGCTGCACTCTTTCAAATTGCAGTTTCATTATTAAAATGATAATAATCTCTAAGCCGTAGAGGGTAGTAGGGCTTGTAGAATGTGCAAAGTATAACTAATAAAATAGCTAAAATAATAAATGACCCTAGCCTGCTAATAAAACTGTATTTGATTAGTTATGGGTTATTTGATACAGATCAAGTACTAATTATATTTTAGCCTAATTTTGAACTAATAGACAAGCTAAGCACATGATGTTAGCTTGTTTAATACGGCAGCGTCATATAGAAAAACCCACATTTTCATTCTGAAAATTAGCCAGCGCTGTACGCACAACTCTATAAGAAACTACACCAACAACAAAACCAGTGAGTGCACTTAGCTCTAGTGATCTAATGCGGTCTCTGGGACCACTGGAGGAAGCCATTAATGACCATGGTTCATACAGAAGAAGCAGAGTGTTTGCTTTACATATGGGTGCCACCCGTATCTGAACTAAATGCTTTCATAAACAAATGCTGCTCGCCTCAGGTTGGGCTTCAATTAGCATCTTACAAAAGACTTTAAGCAGGTGCTGGTTTTGACACATTGAATCCCATTTGAAAGAAATCCCAGTAATGAAGAGGTTTAAGGTAAATAAGGTGGGGGGAGGGGGCCGTGTTTGCGTTGTGACAGGTGGATTTGTATAGCCACTATTATGGGGATGCCCTTGAGCCACCGCTGCCGACGGCCCGTTTGATTTCAGAGGGATTTGCATGTGTATGACAGCCTGGTATTTGAAGAGCAGGTCAGGATTACACATGGATCTGTGGCTGAGTCGGGACCCGGTGGTCGCTAAACCAACAGCAGTGACTGTAACTGCTTTTTCTATGAGTCCAGTCACAGAAGACTAGTGTTCCTCTTTATTTCTTCCATTCTTGATCACACCTTGCTCATCTCCGCTTGCACCAGGTTCCACATTTATGTTGAAGAGCCATGTCGTTTGCAGGCAGTTGTTGGTGTTTTGCTTTGGAGTCGCTTGGTAGCATCACGGTCTGTGAATTCAGGAGAGGGAAGCATATGGCTTGCATCATCTGTTGGACGTTTTGACGGAGTAGTTCAGCTGCCATGTCTGAATTGGACCGCTGTGATTTAGGTTTGCATGCTAGAGGCAGTGTTTATCAAAAAAGAAACAAAGTCTTTTATTGAGTTTGATGGGGAGCCACAATGGCAAACATCTAGAGACATTTTATGGCTGTGTAGTATTGGAGATTTAAGTGGTTCTAGGCAACAAATGATGTCTGTCCAAATGTAATCATCTTGCTGGTTCTGTAGACGAGGATTTGTGATTCTTGCTACATGATGTCAAAGATATAATGTTGATTTTATTTTTTATGCAAAAGTGTAGTTAATGAAGCAGCTTCACACGAGACGTACACAAATACGTCATGTAAACAAACAAGCAAAGTGGAAAAATATTTTTTGCCTCCAATATAGTTTTTAAATGTATTTTGCTAAAGCTGTGTGAAGCATGATCATTCTAAAATGGATTCAAATCTTAGTGAAGCTATATATATATATATATATTTTTTTTTTCTTCCTGCTTCTTTGTTTTTCCCTCTGTTTCCTCCACAGCTAAGCAGCTTTCTGATAGATCAGATAACCCCCGGAGAAAGAAGTTGGCCCTTTTGCCAAGCATAATCAAAAGCATGGATTGTTACAAGTTCTATTATGTCCGAGCTTCTTGAAAACAAAGATTAAAGCTCATAACATTATTGATTCAGGTCAAAACATCACAACACACTCTGCCTTAACCAGGCTATCAGGCCAGTAGGTAACCGAAGAGGTCGTCGCTACGCCTCTCTGACGAAGCTCTCTGTGTGGATGCAGTGTGGCATATGTTTGTTTGTGAATTGGTGAGGAGCATGCCGGCATTCTGGGGGGGGGTGGTGGTTATAGAAGGGGCGCGGCGCTCTCCCACGGCTTTGTTTCAGGGCGCTAAATCCAGGACCAGCTGCCGGCTGTGGGGTCTGCTGGGACTTTTTGGGAGCTCTATGCCTTCTCCCATCACCCTGTGCCAAGGTGGCATTACACAAGCTGAGCGAAAGAGAAAGAAAGAAACGGGGAGCGAGAGCGAGAGAGAAAGGCTTGATCACAAATGGCTTCCTACGCTGTATGTAGGCTACTGCTTTGGACACAGTTATGGCTTCTTCACCCAAATAGTGCCCTATATGTTCCGTACAGAGCAGTTTGGTATTTTGAGACGAAGCGAAAGAGCGAAAGAGAGGGGCAAGGAAGGATGCGATGGCGCGATTGGGTGACTAAGTGGCAGCAGCACCGCGGCAGTGGTGGGATTGGTGTTTGAGGAGGGCAGTTTGTCCGCTGAACTTTGCCTCAGTGGCAGATAGGAACTTGTCAGATTGGCAAATTGTGCGCTGTCGGACTGGACTGCGTACTCTCGCTTTCTCCCTCCCTCTCTTTTCCTCCTCCCTCAATGTCTCTCTCGCTTGTTCTCTCTTTCTCTCTCTCTCTCCCTCTCCCTTTCTGTATCTCAGCCACCCCCTCTCCCCCCCACCCCCTTCTCTTTTTCCCTCCCTTTCAGCTCTTGAAGCTAACGCATTGGCTGGGCTACAGACATCTTGTTGCCAAATAGGTGGGCCCTACTCGTGTTGGCAAAGACTCAGGCAATGGTTAGGGAAAGAACGCAGAGAGGACGAGAGAGAGAGAGCGAGAGCGATCGAGCAAGAGAGAGAGAGAGAGAGAGGAAAAAAAGCAGCACTTGGGTTTGCCAGCGGTCGTACGAGCTCGTCCAACATTGATTCGCCTCTCTCTATTTTTTTTTTCCTCCCCATATTCTGCGCTTTGCTCTCGCCAGCTCCCCCCTTCTTTGCAGGAGTGTGTATGCATGTGCGAGGGAGTGTGTTTGAGTGTGTGTGTGTATGAGTGTGTGTGCGTGTGCATATGTGTGTGTGGCTCTCTTTTTCTGAGTCTTCTGCTGGACTCAAAGATCTAAGCAAACATCACTACCAATTACACTTTGCCAAGGATTTTTTTCTCTGGCTTCGTTGACTTTTTTCTTCCTCTTTTTTGAATTTTTGGAAAGTGCAAAAGCCTTGTTTTTTTGTGACTTTTCCAGTTCTGCTTTATATTCTTATAACAACTGCAATTTTTCTCTGCTGATTTATTTGTATATATTTTTTTTATTATTTTAAATTTGATCATCTTTCTCCTTGTCACTTTCTTTGAGCTGCAGTGACTTTTTTGACTTGGGATATTTTGAAAGAAAAAAAATAGTTAGCAATTTTTTTTAACCTAAAATAATTGTTTTCTGACTTTGGAGCTTCTTCTGCTTTCTCTGTTTACTTTCCCTTTAAATTTTTTTTAAAAGTGCTTTCACTTTGCGCCAATTTTTTTTGGTCTTTGCCAAACCAGCAGTTGCTTCGGCAGCGAGAGGCAAAAGGACTGGTGCGGGTGGATTTTTTTTTTCTCCTCCCCGTTCTGAACAGCGTGCCAAATTTATGATGAGAGTGCAACATGGTAACTATCAGGCTCTTTCTCCTTCTACCTCTTTTTGCTGCAGTGTGAGTTTGATGGAGCTTGCATGCGTTTTCTCGGTCATAGCAAGCTGAGCATGCCTGGACTGCTTATGCCTGCTGGCCGGCTAGAGTGCGCTGGCGATGGCAGGTGTTGAAGCGGTGCGGCTGGACGGTGGTCTGGTGGTGGCCAGGCTCGGTGGCGAGGGGCTGGGGCATGGTGGCCCTGGCACAGGGGCGCCGTGGCGCGGTTTAGGCTTTGTCACTGAGCGCTGTGTGCTGAAGGTATTATTGGAGAGCTGAATGGGGCTTCTGTTGCCGTCGGGGATAGCCAAGCTTGTCTTGGCCTGACCTGACAAGAGAGGGACCGCTCACACTTTAATCGCTGAATTATGGAATTCCGTTACTCACTCTTTGATTTTAAAGGGGTTGAATGGCCTGTGATTGCTTTCAGATTTAGAGCAGTTATTTTGTTTTCTGAAAGATAATGTTGTTGCCTGTGCTTGGCTTTGGAGTTAATGTATTTGTTTTTTTGAACAGTTTATTTTTATTAGTGGTTTTATATCATATTCAGTCTTATTTAATGCACATGTTTCCAGGCTTGTGTGCTTGGTCTGATTAGATTCTCTGTTGATTTAAGTGAAAATCACTTCTACTGAGGAATACAAACTTGCATATAACAGTTTTCTGCACAGCTGAGGCAGGGTGTTATTGTTTTGTGTTTTTAAAGAAAATGTACCAAAAAAAACTTTGACTTTAAAAATCAATGACACATTTAATTTGACTAAAACATGCACCTGTAAATTTCGGGTGCTTTTCCTCTTTTTAAACGGCCACTTTTTTTTCCGATAACACTATGCCCTCTCTGTTTGTTCTTAGTTGACCTGTTTCTATTTGGGGAAAACTCACCATGTCCCCTCCTTCTTCTCTTGCTTCCTTGTTCCAGGATGAGTTTCATCCCTTCATTGAGGCACTGCTGCCTCATGTTCGCGCCTTCTCCTACACCTGGTTTAACCTGCAGGCCCGCAAACGCAAGTACTTCAAGAAGCACGAGAAGCGTATGTCCAAGGACGAGGAGCGCGCAGTCAAAGACGAGCTGCTGGGCGAGAAGCCCGAGATCAAGCAGAAGTGGGCGTCGCGCCTGCTGGCCAAACTACGCAAGGACATCCGGCCTGAGTTCCGCGAGGACTTCGTGCTCACCATCACGGGCAAGAAGCCTCCGTGCTGTGTGCTATCCAACCCCGACCAGAAGGGCAAGATCCGGCGCATCGACTGCCTTCGTCAGGCAGACAAAGTGTGGCGGCTGGACCTGGTGATGGTCATCCTGTTCAAGGGCAGTCCACTGGAGAGCACGGATGGCGAACGGCTTGTCAAATCGCCACAGTGCACCAACCATGGCCTGTGTGTGCAGCCACACCATATTGGCGTCTCCGTCAAAGAGCTGGACCTGTACCTGGCCTACTTCGTCCACTCGCCAGGTCAGTGGAGTCCATCCATAGCATGTACACTCTTACGCTAATACAAGCTCACTACAGATACATACAGTCGCACTCAAAATGTAGAAACAGGTATTGTTTTTCTGGAAATGTAATTTGCATAGAGTATTGGATAAAAATAAATAATAAAGACAAATTAGGCTAATACACACATGCACGTTATACACACGTTATGTTTCTGTAGGTACATGGTGGATATATAAAGAGAACACAGTGTAGCTGCATGGACTCTAACCAAATCCTGTTTTAAAAGGATTTAGGGCGTGTAGTTTTATCCAAATGTATTGTAAATCAAACTGTGAAACATATATTGTTGTATTAAAATATTTTTTAAAAAATCCATATCGCCCACTTCTAACACACAATTAAATCTTTTGGCAAATAAATAAACATATTTTTAATTAATTTTCTTGAGCAAACACATGTATAAATAAATTATTGTAGGAAGGTTAAGTTTGAAGTAAGTTTGATTGTGTAGTTATCATTCATTCATTCTTTTATTTATTTGAACAAAACCTTCTATGTTCATCTTTCTGACTTCACTTAAAAAAATACACATATATATGATGAATATGTATTTATTAATGGGCCTATAGAAAATCAATAAATCAATTCAGAATTGTTTTCTCTCTATTAGAACTCCCAGTAAATGTATCATTTTGGAGTGGTTCTTTTCCTGCACTTGTTTATTTATTCAGTTTATTTTGGCAAACAGCATCTCAGTTTGTATTCACACCTGGAGAAACACACCTGAAACCAGTAATAACCGAGTTATATTAAGTTAGTGTTATTTCCATTTTAAAAGAAATGGATGATTGGTGTGGCCAAGTTTCTGAGTGTGTGCGCGCACGTTTGCCAGACTGTAGTGTAATGTGTTGCCGCGGAGCTGTGTACCCTGTCCCGAGGTCAGTTTTTCTGAGTTAATTTCAGTATGTTCTGTGGTGGTAGTCGTGGTAGTATACTGACAGCTGGCCCTCTCCCAGTGTGTCTGAGGAGAACGGAGAACGCCACAGCCACACACACACACACACACACACACACACACACACACACACACACAGGCCTCTTGTCATATAAACTCCCAGCACACACAAAACAGGCATCTTACCAAGCTTTAACACACCACCAGCGCGAACAGACATTTCTTTTACCCATATTAATTTGTGGTGACAGAAATTTGTTAAACTGTATTTAAAAAAAAAATAGGAATACATTGAAGTGCATATATATATATATATACAATTATATACAATAATATAAAATATTATATAAAAATATTTAACTTGTATTATTTAATTTGGAATTCTATAATTGAGGACGGATGGTACTTTTTGAAAATATACAGTAAAAAATATTCACAAAATTTCAAAGCATTTGTGTGTTTGTGTGTGTGTGTGTGTGTGTGTGTATGGAGGGGGGGGGTACTAGAATTTGATTTGGCATGTTCATCTTGTTCTTCTAAACTTCTAAACGTAAGTGTTATTGAAAGTGATTGTGCCTGTGGCTGAGCTGTAAACCCTATGGGGAAATTTGTGGAGCTGGTGTGCAGCACCTATACAGCCTTATCCTCTGTGTCCATGCCGTCATTGCGCAGCTGAATTTTCCAATTGTTTCCTGCATTGTGTGGATATTTGCTCATAATGCGTCTCTTTGGCACGGGGCAGAAAAGAGATTTCACGCCCCATGCGGAGCTCCTTTCAGCGGCGGGTGTCCGTTAGCCGCTCCGTTGTGCCGTGCTTTTCCTGTCTCACAATATGCCACCTCTCGGCTTATCTCCTGCTGCCCCGGGCCTTTAATCGGAGGTCTTTTAACCTGTCCGACCAATCATCGCTCCAGCAGCTCGCAGGCTGCTATATCTCTATTTGAAGCAAAACATACATAGCATGCTATAAGCAAGGCATTGTTTTTTCTCTTCTAGTCGTTTAACCCCTTTAACTGCAGACGCACCACAAAGACATTTAAAACATTTTCCAGTAAGGAATCATTTTAATAGCTAGGATTTTTTTTTTGTATTTCAGGTTTTTTTTAAATCCAATTTAATGTGATTTTATAGAAAGTTCTAAAAGCTTATTCCTGCAGTTGTCACATCTCTCTATGAGGAAAAATCACATCTAAATCATTTAGTTTGACAACTGTTGTTAGAACACGCTGATAAATGTCTAAATAGATTTGTCACTAGACACTAAAGGCTCGTGTAGTGATATGTATGTTTTTATTTATTTATTTATTTTTCTTAATTAGTCATAACACAGAAATGGTGAATAATTTATTCCTGATGTTTATTTTCTAGGAAATGTTTGAGGAGAAGTTTCACCTCTCGCTGTTTAAGTGAATTTAATGAGTGATAGGCTTTTCTCTTATCTGCTGATTACAGATTGACAGCCTGATGGGCAAAGATCTCAGGACACTCCGAGGGTTTCTAGTCCAGCATAGCACAGTGCATTATGGGAAGAACTTTTGTGTGTGGTAGTTTGGGAGGTGTGTGTTTGTGTGTGTGTGTGGAGAGAAATGCATAGTGTGTCCAACATTAATCATATTTGGACGGAGTTTTCCTGTATGACTATTATTCTTGCACAGTCATGATAGAAACTTGTGTCCAGTCGCGTATCCCCAGTCGAGCCTTGACCAGTTCAGAGCGAAGGGCAAAGGTGCCAAGACAATTCACAAACCGACAAAGAGGGAGAGAGTGAATGATTGAGAATGTGGGAGAGAGTGAAGAGGGAGTTCAAATGAGAGGTACCACTGATCACTGATGGTATTTTGTTGTTTCTTCTCCTGAGAGAGATGGCGGAAGTGACACATTTGGAGTCCTGTCATGCATGAAATTTGTTTCACAGCGATTTGAATGATCTTGGAATAATTTCACCATCTCTTCAGAGGTGTTAAAGATAGCAGAGAGAGGTGTTGCGAAGCCTGCAGGGAGAGGAGCGGGAGAGCTTAAAAAAAAAAAAAAGTAAAAGCGTCCTTGCGTGGTGTGAGTTTAAGAAATAGTTTTTGCCTGCATTCTGTAACACTTGTATTTCCTTCATTCTTCCAAACAGATACAGGGCCGAAAAAATCTGGGAACCGCCACCGCTCGCGCTTCCATGTCTACGAGCAGTGGACTGGGGGCCAAGTGCATTTTTTGTCCCTCAGACATGACGCGAAACAAAGCGAGAGATAAGGTCGATGAGAGCAGCTGAGCCTTTGAGCAAGAAGAAAACGCTCGCGTTCCTTCTTGGCTGCTAAACAAGGGCAAAGCGGAGCATTTTGGAAAGCGGACGACTCCCCCGCTGCTCAAGCGCTCCGGCCTGGGCCCGAGACCAGACCCACAGTGGCCGTGAGACTCATTCACCATTAACCCCTTAAACCGTAGACGTATTAATATAATACTCTGTACTAATCTATAGGTGGTCTACACAAATAAGCCCATTACTACACATGAGGCAGAAGTAACCTTTGTGTTTATTAGACCAGCCGCCTGGTCTTTAGAGTTTAAGGAATTAAACATATAACGTTCTGCCTGGTTAGCATTAATATATTAAACACGCTCTTTCATAAAACCCCTGCTGATTCGATTAGAATTTTTACAGAAATATAAATGACTCTGTGATGGTCACACTTTTGCGGCGTATTAAACAGGGAGTTCACCAGTCCGACCGCAAATGGTCGAGCTTGGCCCGGATTCAGAAGGCTAGTTTCCTAGCTCCTCTTTGTATGTGTTTATGTGTCAGAGAAAGAAAAGGAGAGACCGAGTGAAAGAGAGATCATCATCCACACTGTGTCGCTAGTAAATAGGTTATTCAGCGACAGTGGTGTTTCTAAGAGATCCTCACTTTGGTCTTTAAAATGATCTCAGAGTGCTTCAGAAATATTCTTTTAGATGTAGTGCATTAATAGGATGATTATAAAGTCTTATTATCAGCACGAAGGATGAACTGCTGTATTAAGTGTTATAGTGCATGTACATTTCTTGATAGACTAGCCGTTATAAACTAAAATATATTTTATTCCCCGTAGCTATACTCCAGGGGATGACCTTTGTTTTGACAGTGTAACAGTTTAGTTCACACTTACACATTTTAACATACAGAATTTAGAATGTATTAGCCGTCCTTTAGAAGATGTCATTATAATCAAATGGAATTCATTCATATATTGATTTATTCTCATATTTTTATTAGGACGATATATAATTACTAGTAATTTCAAATATTGGCTCCTCCTTCTTATTTATTAAAATAAGTTAGAAGGTTTTCTGAAATTGTATGTGGTCAGACCCTCTGCACAGGAGCATAGACCGAACTCGTGGACTTCTATCAAGTGTCAGGAGGATTGAGGGACACGCCAAGAAAATATGAGGACAAGTGGAAGGGAGAGCAAAATACATAGACGAAATTAGAGGTTCCTCTCTCTCTCTCTCTCTCTCTCTCTCTCTCTCTCTCTCTCTCTCTCTCTCTCTTTCTCGCTCTCTCTCTATCCAGTGAAGCAGTGTGGCAGAAAACACCGCTCATTATTTTGGAAGGCTTTCCCTAAAACAGAGCAGGCAAACGCAGCTGCAGCCATGAATTTGAGCTCAGGAAATGTCCGTAGACGAACACCCACAGCAACATTTAATCAAATTTGGCCTGATACTTTGTAGTCACGTGGAATTATTTTGGTAGAATTGTTTTTTTGAGATGATTCAGCATCAGTAATAATAATGGCAGCACTAATAATGATTGTATTTGGGAAACAAGAGTACGAAGTAGCAGACTAAGCCTAGAATAAAGACAGTGTGAAATGCCAAAATGGAGACAAAAGGCGGTCTGCAGAGGGAACTCAGGCTGGTGTGGCTGCCTGGCAGCCCTGTATGGAGGATGCCAGCTTTTCAAACCGCCCCTGCTCCCTCTGCCAACGGCCCTCCTTCTCCTCCTTTCTTTTCCCTTGCTCCTGTTTTTTTTTTTTTTTTGCAGCTCTGCTTCTCCTCCTTCTCGTCCTCCGCTTTCTTGACGAATGTTCCTCTCCCCCACTTCTCTTTTGCAGAAAATAAAGTCTCCTTGCTGTTTTTGAAACCTCTTTTAAAAGCGCAGACAGAAGGAGAAAGCAAGCCTCCGCACCAATACGCAGCTTTTTCCTTCTCTGTTTTTTTTTTTTTTTTTAACCCTGTTGATTTCCATTAGACCAAGAAGTCGCTTTTTACGATTGAGTGATATTTTTTTTCGTACAGACCTGTGGGTTTTTCGAAATTCATGTGTTGGCTGCAGCAGATGATCCCTCCCTGATGGTGTCCATGTTCCAAATCAAAATGGAGGCTTTGGCAGCACTGAGTCTGGGCTCCTGTAGCCTGTAGTGAGGCAAGTGTGGGGAGGGAGCGAAAGCATAACTGAAGGTTTTTTTTTTCTTTATTGATTCTCTGGCTATCATTGCCTTATATATAATTTGTGGACACTCAGTATATTTAGCTTTAGACAAATTCATTCTTTTCACAGGAATGAAGCTGTTTTTCCTCTCCTCTCCAATCAAACTTTACTGGAACCAGCTGAGTGAAAGTTTTAACATGGCCTTTTTCCATGTGGTAATATGTAGTAGAATAAAGAGGCAGTTTGACAAGTCTGACTGAAAACATGCACACACACACACACACACACACACTCACACTCACTCACTCACTCAACTTCAAATTATACCTTATTAGTGTCAGCGAGTGTGTGTATGAATGTGTCTTGGACTAGCTGTCAGTTTGAGTGTGTCTGTTTACATTAGAGTATCGTTAATCTCTGTGTATGGGTAAGGCTGTGTGTGTGTGTGTGTGTGTGTGTGTGTGTGTGAGGGGCAGGCAGTGGAACTGATGTGGTGGACAGGCTAATAGCGGCGGTCCGAGTGAGGAGAATAATGATTGGAAAATGAGGAGCATTATTGCACTAGGGTAAACAGCACTCGGCTCGCGTGAAAAGAGCCCATTCAGTTCGGCTCAGGAGCACCCTGCCTTTCTTCTCTACAGGGGTCTTCCCACAGATCCCAGAGGCAGCCTTTTGTTCAGAGAGAGAGAGGGAGAGAAAGAGAGAGAGAGACTGTCTATGTCACTACACAGCCAGTATTTTCCTTAGGTGAGAAGGCATGGTAGAGTTAATGTCTTACAAGAGCCATGCTTGATCTTTACCAAGCTAAATCCTTGAAAGAGTTACCCCCAATACAGTATCAACAGTCAGTTCCTGCAGCACCGAGGAAAAGCGACAGATATAACGTCGGTGTAAGTGAAGTAATATCAGCAAGACGAATTCAATAAAGGCATGATCAATTCTACTATGAGATGTGCTCACTGTCTGCAAATTAGACAAATTAAACAGATTAATAGTATGTTTGTTTCACAAGATCTACACTGTCCCATTTTTGCTTTGTGACATCACAATGTCACAAAGCTTTGTTACTCACCCAGTGGTTAATTCAGTACAATATTAAAATGAATGAATGCAAGAAGGAGCAAAGCAGCTAATGCTGTGTGATGCAGGAACAAAGTAGTTAATTGAACATAACATGGATTTGAATAAATTAGTTAATAAAGTATAAAACAAATAAGAATGTTGAATAAGGCAGTTAATACAGTGTAGTACATAAATACAAAATGTTGAATGGATGAATTAGTTTGTGAAAATCAGTGGAGGATGTTTTGTGTAGTTAATGTAGTTTGATATGGAACTCAACTCTACTCAAAACATAATCTACATGAATTTACTTTGAATGTGGATATAATTGTTTCTGTGTGTGTGTGTGTGTGTGTGTGTGTGTGTGTGTGTGTGTGTGTGTGTGTGTGTGTGTGTGTGTGTGTGTGCGCGCGCACACGTTTGTGTGTTTATGAGCGCACACTTGTCATGGTAGCTTGGGGACTCGGGGTGTAAACTAGGTGCTAATGCATCCTTTTGCCTGTTTTGTCAGCGCAAACGTTCTAATTAATGGGAATGGAATAAATAAATTACGCTGCCACGTCTCCGAGCAGCTGAGCAACTCGAGTAGAGTGCATCTGCACAGAGAGAGTGGAAGAGAGAGAGACCTAAAGAGAGGAGGAGATAGAGAGAGGTGGAGAGGGAAGAAAAATAAAGAGAGGCAAACAAGAGGTTGTTAACCTCTCCCATTATAGCAGCCATGACCTAGTAGGCCAGACTTTGATGACAGATTTTTTTTTTCTGTGTGTGTGAGGAGAAAAAACCTATTTGGCCCTGCAAAGAGTACTTGACAGCTCAGTGTGTTTTGAATCTATTAGAGTTTAAAACATCTATACTTTCTGAAGCTATACTGTGTAATTTGGCACTGTTTGTTTAATTATTTTTGCGATTTGTAAAATTGAAGTTGTTGTGTTTTTAAGTGGTCTCAACCCTGTAGTGGAAATGGCTTTGAAAAGATGGATGGTTGGATGTGTGAATGGACAGAAGGATAGAGAAAAGTATTATGCAAAATTTAGAGTCCTTCAATGAATAAAGCTCCAGTTAAAACTGAGAACAGTTTTCAGTAGTTAATTATATATTTCTGAAGAGGCCATCTATGGGATAGTCCACATGCATCATGACTTTGACAGGCAAAATGAAAATGACCAAAACAGCATTTCCCAAACCTGGAGTCAGTTTGACGATTGAAAGAAAATGAGACGACTAACAACCACGCAAGACCTCACAGACCAGCAAAACACCCTGACAACAAAGTATACTTCATGTTTATTTTATTAAGGGTACCTTATGTAGTAAGTATACATATAATCCGTGTACTAGTAGTATATCTATAATTGTACTATTTCAATATTTCCTAAATTGTCCCAATTTTGAGCTCATTAAAATATACTTTAAGAATTTTTTGGATGTAAGAGTAGTACATTTGAGTACACCACTTGTTTATATCTATGTTTAATTTTGTACTGCAACTATACTTAACGTACTATATGAGTATAATTTACTAGACCTATCCCACTTATAATTGCATTGGTAACTCCCCAAATAATATTGTTTTCTAAAAGACATTTCCTAAATGGTGTATGGTGTGTATCTGGTCGCCTTAAAACTTTGTCTAACCCAAACTGTAAACTTAACCTGAAGATTTAACTGCAGAAAAAAAAAGTGTTCTGTAAACAGCAGAGTTTGGTAATGAACGTACAGTAAGTAAAAAATATGATGAAATGTCCTCAACATACAAATGACAGTGTTTTAGTAGGTGTGGTCTTTTAGTAGTTTACGTTTTAGACACAAAATCACGTTGCTCAAACCTTGGAAGATTAATGTCAATAAAATCAGACGTGTTTATTTTTTTCTGCGTTGGTAAACACTGTGTAGAGTTTCACCCCTGTACTATTTACTTTAAGCTGTTCCACCCCAAACTACAAGCCAAGACTTGAATTTTATGTATAAGGCAGGAACAGTTTATTATCATTTTCTTTATTATAATTTTCTGTGCTCCAAATACTTGGATCAAAAAATAAACAGGAGCATACTCTATATGTTATAGGTATATATTTTTTACTACATCACTGATAAGTACGTTAAAAGTAAATCGTAAACATACTTTAGTTTAAAAGAAGTATACTAATATCACACCTGAATAAAGTTATTTTTTGTAAGGGCAGGTAGGAGATCAAGAAGGGCTTCTGATCTGAAAAAAAAAATACAGAGGTGTTTCTGTTCATCTTTTTAGTTTGAAAAGGATATTAAACCAAGAAAAGGAAATTAAGAAAAAGGAATCTGACAAACACAAGTGTTATTAAATGTGTTTTGGATAATTTGGACCATGAGAAGCAGAACAAGCAGCCAACTTCTAGGACTGAACTGTGGAAATGTGGAAAACACTTGGCAGATTATTTTAAAAAGGCTTTCTGCAAGTTATAAAGGGTAAGGGTAGATTTACTCAGTTCGGGAAAATGTGAATTATTCTTGTCTGTAAAAGACATAATAATTTGACAGGAATATAAGAAACGATGGGCGGTTTCTGACGTTCGCACACTTCTGAACCGAGAGATTATTAGAGGTCCTGTGGCGTCCAGTGGTTCAGGCCGAGAGAAGACATGGACCCAGAGGAAAGCTATCATGAACTAAACATTTCTATATTTACATCTCTTCTATGATTTCCACTCTGTCATGCAGAAGCGCATGCACACACACGCACAAATGCACATGTGGAGCCCCGGGGGTGTGTGGGGTGGCTGGTCTCCAGTGGTGGAACATCTGTGTGGCTGCTTGCTGCTGTGTGTGCAGCCTCTCTGAAGCTTCTTTCTGCCAGCAGGCCTGAGTTCCACTCTCTCCCTCCACACCGCCCGGCACCACCCGCTGGCCACGCTGTGCTGTCTCACACCTACACACACACACACACACACACACACACACACGTGCTGCTCTCTGTTAATCTGGCTCGGCCTCTCTTTCCCTCTCATGCACTCACACTCACACAAGCCAAGGCAAGGTTGTTTGGTGGGCTGGGGCAGGTGCAGTGATTAGAGTAGATTTATTGCGGATGCTTGCTCTCTTTTTTTTTTTGTCTAATTTTATGCAGTAGCTTTAATTACAGCGTGTTTTCTTCCATCAAGATTACAGAGACTCAAATCTCTCTCTCTCTCTCTCCCTCTCCCAATCGCTCCATTTTCCAAGCATTTTATTGCCCTGACAGATGTATAATGCTATTGGATGTCTCTCTCTCTCTGTCTCCTCTCTCTCACACTCTCCTTTCCCTTCTCCCGTTGTCTCTCTCAGACATCATTTGGTACTGTAACACTCTCATTACATCTGCGTGGCTGTCAGCACGTACATACACTCCTATAATTTCACACTCACCTGACACTTTACAGTATACTTTCAAAGGCTTTTTAGCCTCAGAGTGTGACACACATTTTGCTGCTAATTGATACATAATGATTTCAAATGATCATTAATATGTTACAGTAACTCTAGGCACAGCACCAACAGCGGATAATGGTTTAGACATCAGCAGATTACACTGCCTTTCGCTTGGAAAAACTTATAAAATAAAAGTTTCAGGTACTAACCTATGTTCCAGAGAGCTTTTTGAAAAAGAGGCACAATAGAGAGCATCAGAGCAGAGCTCATTTAGATGAATCAGTCTTAAATTTTCATCATGTGACAAACCATTTTCATATTATTTGTCACATTTGTCAAGAGTTTAGGAATTCTTTTTCCATTTTTAGCACTAGATGAGTTGGAAGGCAGATAAATAGCTTTAAATGGCCATAGACCTCGTCTCTCTGAGGGTTTCCCCCAGAGAGTGTGAAGCAGCTAAACATGCTTTGCTCTCTCGCTCGTAAATGTGGGACTACTTTTTTCTTTCATTTTTTTTTTCCACTCTCAATCTGTTTTTCTCTTCAAAGTCCAAATATCCCCAGTGACTTAGATGACTGGAGCTATGAGAAAGTGTGCTCAGGCTCATCTATGTGTGTGTGTGTGTGTGTGTGTACATGTTTGTGCACATGTGTGCCACAGCGCAAGACTAGGCCACAACAAACGGCATCTGCAAAGTAGCATATGTGAGCCAAACTGCCACAGCATCCCCACCGCCACTCCCATACACACACACACACACTCCACTGCACCTGAACCCCATTTCACACCTGATGCTGGGGGTCTGTTTAGTCCCCTCACTCACCCACACACACAGATGGTGCTACAGCACTCTCCGGGGTCTGGGGTAGTCCCTTCACCAGGGGCTTGCCTTACCATTGCTGACTGCTGAGTGAAGCGGTGCTGAGCTGAAGGACTGGGTGCCACTGGGTTTGACTTGCTGTCCTCACTGGTTCCAGATTGAGTACTGCTCAACCTGTCCATCTGCTGCCACTTAAGTTCGAGCAAACACTGTAAATGTCTATTAAAACCAAAGCAGCAATAGCAGTCATAAGACGAATTACACACTGACTCATTGTTGAACTCTTTCTTTAAGTTCTTATTTCATTTTTTTTTTTATTGGACCACATGTCTAGAAGTTTGTAGACACCTGTTAATCAAGAGATGGCACGGTGGTGCAGCAGGTAGTGTCTCTGTCACAGCTCCAGGGACCTGGAGGTTGTGGGTTCAAGTCCCACTCCGGGTGACTGTCTGTGAGGAGTGTGGTGTGTTCTCCATGTGTCTGCGTGGGTTTCCTCCAGGTGACTGTCTGTGAGGAGTGTGGTGTGTTCTTTCTGTGTCTGCGTGGGTTTCCTCCGGGTGACTGTCTGTGAGGAGTGTGGTGTGTTCTCCCTGTGTCTGCGTGGGTTTCCTCCGGGTGACTGTCTGTGAGGAGTGTGGTGTGTTCTCTCTGTGTCTGCGTGGGTTTCCTCCGGGTGACTGTCTGTGAGGAGTGTGGTGTGTTCTCCCTGTGTCTGCGTGGGTTTCCTCTGGGTGATTGTCTGTGAGGAGTTTCCGGTTTCTGGGGTGTTCAGTTCTGAATCACATGCCACGCAAACCACCCAGGACTGGATTCATGGCCCTCTTAGCAATGCTTGTCTTATGCATGGTAAAGCTCATTTGCAGCTGCTCCACAGAATCCCAAATCCAGATTATTCTTTTAAGAAGAAGAAGAAACACTTTTATTGATGCCCTTAGAGAAATTACTTCTCTGCGTTTTTATCCATCCGTGGTAGTGAACACACAATCCCGGGAATTGAACCGGCAGCTGTCCGGCCTCAAGCTCGCTTCTCTAACCTCAAGGCCATGGCTTTTCAATGGCACAGCTGAATATTTACGTCCCCAGATTTGACCTCATAGCGTATCAGAATTAAAATATCATAAGCATATCTACAAACACGTAGTCTACCACTGAGCACGGAGCTTAAACTGCAGTTTAACTGCATTATTGAAAAAAAAAAGTAGTAAATTATATTAGCTTTTTACAAACATCATTTTTTAATTGCACTTACGAACTCATTTATATAACACACAGCTTTTTATAAATATACCTCGGTCTTCTTACTGTTTACCGTCAGTATAGTGTTTAGTTATATTTGGAATTTTAAAATTTTGAATGGAACACTAGGTAAGATGTTGTTTTTCTGTTTTGCTCCTGGGGTTCCCTCTAGTGTAATTTGTTTTTACAGCACTGTACTCAAATCAGTGGGGATGGGGAAGAGTGTGGTGGTTTCCTACCCTCCTCCACAAGTTATATAGTGCAGTTCCTGCAGTGCTGAGCCCAGAGTAGCAATGACAGGGGCTCTATTCTCCAAACTGTAGGTCAGTGAAGCATCACAATGATACTGAAGCTGTAATAATATTACATAGTGTTCATTTAATACACATAAGGAACGTATATAAAGTTGTGTCATTTATTGAACATCCGTTAAACAAGTCTTGAAACTAAGATCAACCTTGTAATAATGGACTTTCAAGGAATAACAGAAATATGACCTAAGATTGCGATTTCGTCCATATCTTCCATCAGGAGACTAACTCAGTCACAAGAGCAGGGCTTGCTTATAGCTTGTAGTTCGAGCTGTAACATACTCCAGAAATGGGCATATGCATGCAGTGTATACAGGACCTGAGGAGGCTCAGTCTTCTAGCCGTGCCTGTTCAGTGTTAGAATTTTAAACCGAGTTAACCTAAGCACAGAGTGTGAGTCCCTGCTGTCGTTCAGTCCTCCTTAATGTTTAGGCCGTAATCCGAGCAGCTGTGTTTATATCTATAGAGCAGAGGAGTCGAAGGTATAATAGAGGCACGTGGGGGAATAAAGCGTGGAGGTGCTTTCTCTGTCTTTCTCCTTTTGTCTCTCTATCACACTGCACTGCTCTGTTTTGTGGTTAGATTTTTATCTGTGGTTTTGGCTCTAAAAAGGCCTTAAAATCGACCTCACCACCACCTACTGCAGCATGTGTACTTTTATTACACTTTCATTATTTGCAGAACCTGAATGTATTATTCCTCAGGTCCCACATTTGACTGTCATTTGTGTGGGTGTTGATTTGCAGAGAACATCTGAAAATGTGCTTTATAACATACTTGCGAGGTTCCCCAAGGCTGTATATTAGGCAAAAGACCATTTCCATCCGCCTGCTCATATTTGAACAAACTCCCAACCAGATGCAACTTAGTGAGAACATGTGTGTTTCATACAGTAAAAATATGTTGTTTGGATAGGATTTAATTCCATTTAACATCACTGTCAAATGAATATCCATATACCTCCATTTCTGTTTTTTCCCTGCCCATTACAATTTGCATATTGTTTTTGGTAAATGGACCTATATAAATAACCCCAAATATATATCTGCTGTATGGAAAGTCTATACTGAAGGGTGTCACTTTTTTTTCAACTGTTGGAAATGTAAGACATTACTCAGGGATCAGTCCTTGGGCCCTTACAATTCACTACTATTCTATTACTATTCACTAATCTGCATCTACAATTACAATTCACTAATATGCATCTACAATTACTATTCACTAATATGCATCTAATATTACTACTCACTAATCTGCATCTACAATTACTATTCACTAATCTGCATCTACTATTACTATTCACTAATCTGTATCTACTATTACTATTCGCTAATTTGCATATTGTATTACTATTCGCTAATTTGCATATTGTATTACCATTCACTAATCTGCATCTACTATTACCATTCACTAATCTGCATCTACTATTACCATTCACTAATCTGCATCTACTATTACTATTCACTAATCTGCATCTACTATTACTATTCACTAATCTGCATCTACTATTACCA
This sequence comes from Hoplias malabaricus, assembly GCF_029633855.1. Lineage (NCBI taxonomy): Eukaryota > Metazoa > Chordata > Actinopteri > Characiformes > Erythrinidae > Hoplias > Hoplias malabaricus. The sequence continues at coordinate 37,699,360 of NC_089812.1, read as the reverse complement.
TTCACTAATCTGCATCTACTATTACCATTCACTAATCTGCATCTACTATTACTATTCACTAATCTTCACCATGGTCTTTACTTTCTCTACTATGCTGATAATCGTCAGGTTTATATTTGCACAGTATATATTTATTCTGCACTCTATACATGACATCAGATATTGGATGTATTCTGACTTCTTTCAATTGAACTCCAGTACATCATGATTGATGCAGTAACTTGGGTTCATGCTTTCATCTCTTCTCACCCTGACATTTGTAACTTCTACATCCCCTTTAATATATTCAATACTCAGCAACTTGAAATCCATTTCACACTAAACTTAATGTGCTCTGCAACCGGGAACCAGTGTAACTGAAAAAATTACAGGAGTATTTTTTTTTTTAAACTCCTCTTGCTCACATATAAAGCATTACACAGTTAAGCTCTAACTTACTTGGCTGGGCTTCATCAGCTCTAAACCCCTTCTTGCATGTTAAGGTTGAACTCCAAAATTCAGACTACTCACTGCTGGGGGCTGTTTTTTTTTTTAATTGTACTTCGATCCCCCTGAATATGTCCTTCACTTTCCTTCTTTAAAGGCCACTTTGAACATTTATCTTTTCACAACACTTCAGATCTGCTACTTATTCCTTTTAATAAGACACACTTAGTAATAGAACTTATTATTATTATTATTATTACATAATACTGCTAAAATTAACATTTTAATTTTACAATTTAAATGATGTGAAGTGCTTGGACAAATTTTTGACATATTTGCTAAAGCATACAGTCGCATACAAGGAAAATGTAGTTATTGTGATTCTGCAGCATTGTGCCAAATGATGAAAGGAAGAAGCAGATCAAATATAAATCACCAGAGATTTTCTGTAGATCCCTATAGCCACATCTGTTAGTAAAACCTAAATGTTTAGGCAGTGGTTACGCTATTTGCATATAGTGGAAGTAGATCAGACTGAAGTTTCAGCAAATGAAAGCAAAGCAAAACGTACACCTATGTACTTTACAGTTAGTGCTGATGTTTGGTCTGCTAAAGTCTGGACAAAGACGTAGAGCATACTCTGAAAATCTCCAGTAACCCTAAACATGTTAGGTTTGACGTTCATACATAAATATATATAATGCTTTTTTTTTTCTTCCAAAGCTACTTTGCTGAGATCTGCTCCAGGCCTCTAATGGCCAATAGAGAATCATCGTTGCAGTAACAACTTCTTAAGTGCTTGAAAAAGAAAAAGGCAGAAGAATCAAGAGCAGATGAGGTCTCTGTCATCTTCTGGTTCACACTTGTGTTATTTATTGTAGTACAATATTTAAACGAGATTAAACAGAGACACTCAGATCAAACAGAGACGAGATCCGTGAGATAAGCCAGTGTCCAACATTAAAAGTCAGAAGAAAATATCTACTGGGATATTGATTGTGTCAAAGATGAGAACTTGGTAAACTTCAGTTTGAGTGTAAGCCAGGATTATTTCCAGAAACATCTTTATTACATCATACAGTGAAACGTTGTGTTACGAGTGAAACAACTTAAGAATTTTCAGAGGACCGTTGCTCGGTCGATTATTTTGCTTTATGATGCCAGTTGAGATCTGAGTTACGAGAGAGCGAGCTTACGCCACCCGCCATTAGGTGGCCCAGCGAGCGCTCAGTGCACTTGGTTATCTTGCCGTGAATGCATCACTGCCATATCGCTGTTTTTTTTTTGTAGCATAGCATGAAGTTAATCGTTAGAACACAAAAAGAAAAACTCACCCAACCACCTCCGCCAGCATCTTCATCTGATCTTAAGATAAATACACTTAATAGAACCGGTTTATTTCTTTAGCTTATATTTTATTATGTATTATTTTTTTATACATGATTTTAAATATAAAGTAAATTTTTCTTACTTAAAAACACTAACAAAAAAAAATTGGTGTGCTTTATGGGGGCCTGGACCAGATTAATAGCGGAGAAATTGAATTTGATAAACAAGCAAATTGAGTTACGAGCTTGGTCACAGAATGAATTATGTTGACTTCCAATGAAAGTTACGAAGGTTTTTTCCTTCTCCTGTAAAGTTACTATTTTGGAGATACAGAGGAACCTCTACCTACGAACTTGATCCGTTCTGTGACCTGGTTCGTAAGTGGAAAAGTTAGTTTCTCGAGTCAATTTTCCCCATTTAAAATAATGGAAAAGCAATTATTGTGTTCCAGCCCCCACCCCGAAAATCACCCTTTTTGCACTGATATATGTTTAAAATAGTCACAAATTAGTAAAAAATAAATACATGTAGCGTTACTAAAAATAAAAGAGAAATACAGTGGTAACAGTAATAAAAAAGAAATAATAAAGTTGTAAGTGGTTACACATCGCTACATTGAAGACGTGACGACTGGCTGGAGGAGTAACACAGGCAGTGGCTGTATGACGGGAGGTGGGGGGTGGGTGGAATAACGGAGAGTAGGTGGGTGAATGTGGGGAGACGGAGTGTAGATACGGCTTAACTTAGCACGAATTTCAGTGTCTGCTATTTACACTAATGCTAAATTGCTAAAGCTACAATGTGCTAATCTTAAAAGCTCACTCAAGTCTGGGCTCTGGGAGACTCGCCTATTGGGGTCAGTGGCCATTTCCAGCCGCCGGCTCGGAGGAGGCTCGGGTTCGTTTCTAGAGTCGTGGTTCGTTTGTGGAGGCAAAAAATATTCAAATGCCCGGTTCGTATCTTGGAAAGTTCGTTAGTAGAGGCGTTCGTAAGTAGAGGTTCCACTGTACATGTTTTCATGGGACAGCAACGATGTATTGGATCTTAGGGTACATTTTTAGCTAGGTCTGGCAGCCCCGTTCCAAAATAGAAGTTTTTTTTCACCAACCTACCCATTATTAGTGTTACATTTTATGAAACATACACTGTACATTTTAAGCGTGATTGACTACAGTAAATCATGACATTAGCTTGTTTTCCAACCATTTGGCGCCAGTGACTACCAAAAGACATGTCTGTTGAGCACAAATATTTCCACTGCGTTTAATAAGCAGCGTGAGTGCAGTCCGTCGGCAATATAATTTAACATATGTTGCTATTGTTTATCCTCAGGAGTCACTGAGGAATATGTGATAGCTGTGTTGAGCCACTCCGCTGAGCCTCAGAAGTCATTCTGAGAACGAGTGACATCATTATTTTGCCTTGCCTTCACTGTTGTGGTAGGACAGGTTTCATATTTTATGGCGGTAACTTTTACTGTTATTGCTAGCGCCTGTGCCAAACGAAATAAAGAGCAAGGACCTCAGCGCAAGGGCAAGTTCAAGACATATTGAACCTCTAATTTTCTCATCATTGGCAACTGGGCAGATGTGACCAAAAAGGTAACTGGCACGAAGCCCACTATCAACTCTTCCTCTCACTCTCTCATTTGTCTATTTCAATTTTTATTGTGTAATATTTAATAGACTGATGCAAGACTCAATTGCACACTTTTTCCACCCCATGTTGAGTCACAGTAGATGTTTCCCAACTTTAAATCATTCCCCTCTCTCCCCCTCTCCCTCTCTCTCTCTCCCTCTCTCTCTCTCTCTCTCTCTCTCTCTCTCTCGCTCTCACTCCCTTTTCTCTCGATTTATTCGTTCCTTACTCACTCTCTCTCTCTACCCCCTTATACCCTCTCCCTATTCTCTCTCTCTCTTCCTATTCCCTTTCCCTACTCTCATTGTCTCTCTCTCTTCCTATTCTCTTTCGCTACTCTCTCTCTTTTGCTACTCTCTCTCCCTCCCTGTACACTTTCCCCACTTTCTCTCTCTCTCTCCCTCTCTCTCTCTCCTTATTCTCTTTCTCTACTTTTTCTTCCTCTCTCTCTCCTTCTCTCTCCCTATTCTCTTTCACTACTCTCTCTCTCTCTCTCGCTCTCACTCCCTTTTCTCTCGATTTATTCATTCCTTACTCTCTCTCTCCCCCCTTATACCCTCTCCCTATTCTCTCTCTCTCTTCCTATTCCCTTTCCCTACTCTCATTGTCTCTCTCTCTCTCTCTCTCTCCCCCTATTCTCTTTTGCTACTCTCTTTCCCTACTTTCTCTCTCTCTCTCTCCCTCTCTCTCCTTATTCTCTCTCTACTTTTTCTCCCTCTCTCTCTTCTTCTCTCTCCCCATTCCCTTTCCCTACTCTCTCTCTCCCTATTCTCTTTCCCTACTCTCTCTCTCTCCCTATTCTCTCTCCCTACACACTCTCTCTCTCTCTCTCTCTGTCTCAGAGGAGCTGTCCTGGCTGGACCTCCAGTTTAATTTCTCTTTAACACAGAGGGTCTTTGTGGTTGTGTTCTTTCACAAGGTGTTTGTGAAAAAGAGCAGGATTGCTCTCGTCTTTTCCATCTTCGAAGCTGTATAGCATTCTCTCTGGTCTGCTTAGTAAACACTCATGTCTTGCACACGCAGTTAATCACAGTGGGACAAAGCCACAGAGCCTTGTTTTTGCACACACACACACACACACAGTGTGGTTGGCTTGCAATTTGGTTTTCTAGCATAGCTTAAAAATCCAGAGGCCTAGCCTGATGCCCCTCTGAAGTCCCTCTGTTTTTGTAGCTGTACCTTTGTCTCTTTTTCGCAAACATACACTCACACACAAACACACATTTAGAGGCCAGCTGTAGTGAATGTGGCTGTGGCGTCTGTGACATTTCAGAAGAGGACATCTGTTCATGGCCTTGCCTGTGTCCTCCACAAGCCACACACACACACACATAAGCAAACACATAAACACATAATAAACAGAGTCCAGCACATAGAAATTGCATTTTTAACCACATAAACACAACAAGACCAGTGCCGCCTGAGGACAGAAAGCTGCTCACTTAAATCTGCCACACATTCACTTTCCTTTTGCAACAGCGTAATCATTTAATCAATTTCAGTGTGTAGAATTGGAGCTTTTTGTGTGTTACCATGTTTTAATTCACTATATAAAAGATTCACGAAGCTCCCTCTCTCATGGTGTACGATTTCTCCAAGCAGGATCACAAACTTTTTGGAAGATTGGCAAAGAGCTTATTATTGGTTTGTTTGATCACAGTAGCAATAAAGGGTGGCTGGTTCTTGATGTTAATTATTATTCATGCACTTTGTTGTTCAAGATGGTAGTTTGTGACAAAGTAAAAATCTCAGACTTTAAATTAATCAAAAACAACCACTTGCTTTCATCTGCCTCAATAATATGTTTTGTGTTTTCTTATGATATTGATAGAAAACATTATTAATGTTATATTGCTACACATGCCTTACATTGCAATACATTAAATATGCACTGGTCAATCAGCACTGGGCGGCACATTGGTGCAGCTGGTAGTGTCGCTGTCACACAGCTTCAGGGATCTGGGGTTGGGGGTTCAAGTCCCGCTCGGGTTGAATGAGGAGTCTGGTGTGTTCTCCCTGTGTCCCCGTGGGTTTCCTCCGGGTTTCCTCCCACGCTCCAAGGAAGGCACACGTTGGTAGGTGGATTAGCGACACAAAAGTGTCCACAGGTGTGAGTGAATGTGTGTGTGTGTTTTTCTCTGCTAAGGACTGGCGCCCCCTCCAGGGTGTTTTCCCGCCTTGTGGCCAGTGATTCCGGGTAGGCTCCAGACCCAACATGACCAATATTACAGCCTGTAAAATTACACCATGGTTGTTTGAAGAGGAACAAACATTCCCTGGATTGGTAGCCAATAAAAATAAAGCAAGAGCTGGACGGTGCAACAAGGAACTAAAATAACAGATACTGATCTGACTGAACTAATGTGTGACTAAGGTGTGTTAAGTTCCAAAAATAACCAACGACAACAACATGCAAATAGACAGTGAGTAAACACATTTCCACATTGCCACTGCCATTGTTGTGGTTTCCAAATTTGCTGTTCCCGTTAGTGACGATGTTTTTGCGACGTCACCAGCTACATTTGGTGAGGGGGAGGGTACAAGGTCTTGTACCAGAACTGAGTCGTGTAGGTACCGTGCAGTGGAAAAGAACTGTAATTTTCATGAGTGGCAAATTACACTCAAAACCATGCTTACACACATGCAGATACAAACAGAGAGAGAGAGAGACTCGCACACAAACAGTCACTTGCTGACACATGTTCTAACATGTGTACCCACTCAGTTACTGCTCTGAAATATTTTAAATGCCCATGCGCACCCACAGCACACACTCTCCATCAAGCATGTGTGTCGGCAGCCCTGTCATTACTACAGCCTTGATGTGGTCAGTGGGTGGCACTGAAGCCTCTCATTATTGCTGTTTTATAGCCACTTTCACTGTTTCTTGGTTCTGCCTCTTCTGGCGTCCTTGTTCTATATCCATCTATCTCTTACTGCTTAGGCTCAGGTCTCATTCTCTCACCATTTCTTCTTCTTCCTCATTTTCAGTCCCACCCCTCTTGACACGTGAGGATATTTGTTGTTTTAAGTTTGGTGGGGAAAGTGCTCTGCTGTTTTACACACACACACATCTGAAGTGTTCTGGCGAAAGGGCAGAAGATTCTGTCTCGAAGTGAGAAATACGAGAGCGGCGGGTGTATTGTTCCGTGCCGGCGACGGCCTGCCAGCACTTATTATGTTTGCTTTCCAGCGATGATGTGCCCGCATGACCTGCTGCCCTACTGAATTGTATACTCAGGCTTAAGCTTCTGTCATGCCATACATAAATAAAGACACCGCCAGTGTCTGCAGCTGAAGAGTTTCACATGTGCGGGGAAAAAATACAGAGGCCAGGCCTTAGCCTGTGTAATTTATGAGTTTCGGATTGTGTTTGTTAAACGCTGGAATTTATCACCAACCCTTAGCCACTCCTCACTAACAAAACTGATCGGGGGAAGCATGATAGAATTTGAAATGGGGAGGAGACATTTTGCTGATTTTGAGTGAAAAACAAGGCCACTTCTATATTGTGTGTGTATTAGTCTATCTTGGACTAGAATTGTTTTGTTTTATCCCAAACATATTATTGAAAAAAAATACATAATTTACAAATTTGTTTGGTGGCACAGTGTCGCAGTCACACAGCTCCAGGGTCGTGGGGTTGTGGGTTTGAGCCCTGCTACAGGTCACTGTCTGTGAGGAGTGTGGTGTGTTCTCCCTGTGTCCGCGTGGGTTTCCTCCGGCTGACTGTCTGTGAGCAGTGTGGTGTGTTCTCCCTGTGTCTGCGTGGGTTTCCTCCGGGTGACTGTCTGTGAGGAGTGTGGTGTGTTCTCCCTGTGTCTGCGTGGGTTTCCTCCGGGTGACTGTCTGTGAGGAGTGCGGTGTGTTCTCTCTGTGTTTGCGTGGGTTTCCTCTGGGTGACTGTCTGTGAGGAGTGTGGTGTGTTCTCTCTGTGTCTGCGTGGGTTTCCTCCGGGTGCTCCGATTTCCTCCCACAGTCCAAAAACACAGGTTGGTAGGTGGTTTGGCGACTCAAAAGTGTCCGTAGGTGTGAGTGAATGTGTGAGTGTGTGTCGCCCTGTGAAGGACTGGTGCCCCCCTCCAGGGTTTGTCCCTGCCTTGCGCCCGGTGATTCCGGGTGGACTCCGGACCCACCGCGACCCTGAACTGGATAATTACTGATAATGAATGAATGAATTACAGATTTGTACCCAGAAGAAAAAATGAGCTTGAAAGTTTATAACCAGTTGTTATTGAAAACAGATTTTTATAAAGTTAAGTAAAGTGTACAAAACGAAGATTATTAAATTTAGATTTTTACATAGTTATTGTTATATATATAATTTATAGAGTATAAAATGAGGAATATCTGTGAACGCTGCTTCCTCACACTAAAACTGGAGTTCACCATTCTTTGTGGGTTCTTATTTCACAAATCGACTTCTTGTCTAGATTGTTCAGAGGAGCTGATTTGCAGATTAGTCGAAAAACAGCATTGAACACAATAGGCAAATGACAGAAAAGCAAAGCAGTTGTGGTATGAGAGAACGAGAGGCAGTGAGAGGGGGAACAAGAGCGATTGGGTGTCACCTGATTGAGAGCAGGTTGGTTCAGCTAAGGACACGGGGCAGGTAAATCCAGTTTTGGAGAGCTCAGCCCTTGGGCCCTGACTGTTCTCTGACTGGAAGTTCTTTAGCTGTCTCATGTAGCACCTCCTCCTTCCTCTTACCCTCAAAGGTGAGGTGGATCAAGGTGAAGATCCCCCTGTGTGTGTGTGTGTGTGTGTGTGTGTGTGTGTGAGAGAGATGGGGTGTGCCCTCACACAGGTGATTTCAGGGTCAGAAATGATGAGCCACGGGCAGGGTGGATTTGATTGATGGGGGCTTTTGGAACATTTCATGACTAAACGTATAAAGAATCTCTTCTTGATCTTTCTCCCTCTCCCTCGTTTTTCCTCTGATCACATCTGTTATACATTTCAGAGTCGGCTTGCTTATGCACGGTTCAGCATTTAAATCCATTTCTTTTATTGTTTTCCAGCCTTGACTCTGCCTCCCCACACTGACTTTACCATGTCTTTTGCATATGTCTTCAGGAGAGATACCACTGAACTGAGTTTCTGAACAAAAACATGCAGCGATTTAGCAGCGAGCTAAACACTTTTTAAAGATGTACTGGAACTACCTTTTTTTCTTTTATCCCGAGAATATGCTTTTTAAATTTGCCAAACTTTTATCCATATGCACTTTGAGTGATGCAGATAAACTCATAAACTAAAGAGCTATTGACTCAGATGCGTTCTCCAGAAACAAAACTGAGGACATTGGCAAAACATTATGGGAAATGTTAGTGTGTAGAGTCGTTTGTGTTGGGGAGGACTGAACTTTGGAAGTAAATGTTGGGGGCCGGATTAGCCTTGAACTGTATTTAAGAGCTCTATGTGGAGGAGAAGGTGTCCCATACAGCGTTGTGTCTGTCTCAGACTTCTAGCATGAGCCTGTAGTTAGTGGGTAACTTCGTTAGCCCCTAATTAATTTCATTTCTGGTGGAAACCCTATGCATACCGGTGCTGATAGCGCTGCGTAGATACGCCTGACCGTCATTCATGCAGTCAGTTCTGAGTCTATATTCTTTTTTCCTGTTGAGAAGAAAAAAGAAATGGTCTGTAGTTTTTCTTGTGCCTGTAATTAACTCTTTACTTCCTCATTTTTAATTGCAATTACGGCAGGTCAAGTCCTCTGGAAAGTCCCGAAGGCAAAATTTGGTCCTTTACTGAAACTTAAGTGTATGAGCTCATCAATCAAATACTCTGTTGAACTGAGCACGGCACATGTTAACAGAACTTGTATGTTTTAATGTTTTTGTACAGCTGGCTACTGTTAATTATAGTAGTTGTGTTTGACACTGGACATTCTTAGTTGAATAAATTAATCTATTTAATGTACAGACACCAACCAGCCGTAACATTAAAATGACCCAATTCCTTTTAGCTCCGCTGACCACAGAGGTGTGGTTCTACTTTTTAGACTTTTTAATTATTGGTCAAGGCCCCTACAGGTCCCTAACAGAACAAGTATTATTTGGGTGGCACGTCAGTTAGCACTGCAGACATACTGACCTGTGGGTGTGTTCTGCTGATACGAGTGGGTCAGGCACAGCAGTGCTACTAGAGTTGTTAAATACCTCAGTTCCAATGCCAGACTTGGAGTATTCCATCTACCAACAACATATTCAGCAAACCGGCGTCATGTGACAACCCGTCAAGGGCTAGAGGACAGCCAACACCGACTGAGCAGCAACTCGTGTGTCACTCTCTTTGAGGTTGACGACCAAGGTAGGTTTGTCATATACAGTTTAGTATCAAAAAACAGGAGCCTGTATTGTTGCAACTGCCAGGACGGCTTGCCATCGTTGATAGAAGAATAATTCATTATTCCAACAAATTCCAAAGGAATATGTCAGGACACCTGTCCATCAACTGAATTCTGTGACGTTCTACCAAAGAACCCAATCACATCCCAGAACCGAAGCGCTTCAGTACAGAGTAACGTGCTCATTTTACTCCGAGTCGAAGTGCAGTGATCAACACTGGGAAGCAGTTACTGAAAGCATTGAAAGGTCCCAATTCTTTTACCATTCACAGATGTATGTTATAATCCATCAGCTTCATAAAGATATAAGTGACCCAATATATTTCTGTTATATATATATTATCAATTGTTTATTTAGATTACTTATTTATTTTAAGACTTAAACATCTTCTGATGTTTATGTTCGTACTTATCCAGAAATATATATGAAACAACTTTATTTGAAAAGTATTTACATATTAAGTGGGATCAGTTCTGTCATGTAATTTATATAATTTCCATCCTGTTCTGGTTTGATCTTTAAGAGTTACCGTTTACACAAACCACAGTAAAATTCCTAACGGTTAATATTACTGTTTCAAATTTTAATTACAGTCAAAACTGCGGTTGATCACCACAACAGTCTCTCGAACGCAGCTGCGCCGCCACAGCACGCTACATCTGCAGTAGAGCCAGCCTTGTGATTACCAGACAGTTTCTGTTTAAAGTACATACTTTTAAAAGGTTACAATGAGCAGTTCTAAAGCCTCTAATAATCATCCTTATGTTCGCACAAGTAGCAAGGGTAGGACCATTGTGCTTATTTTATTTGTGTTGTAAAACGCTTTCAGTACATGCATCAGTGCTTTCTACAATTTTCAGCGTATTTTAACATTGATTCATTCATTCTTTTACTGTCTGTGACTGCTCATTAAGTTTAGGGGCACGGTACATTTTAACAATACCGTGATCATAGTGATGATCGTATGGCTACCATAATCATGATATACATTTTTAAAGTCTCTTGTCCACAATAACACAGAATTCAACTTAAATATAAAATTTACATTTGTTTATTCAGTTTGTTCAGCGATTGCTGTGACTTCAGAGGCTTAAATATTAATTTAATTAAAAACTGATTTATGTAACAGCTGAATTTTTGAAATGAAATGAAAATCCATGCAGATTTGTTACCAGAGACAGGCCTGAAACATACATCAGACATCGAGAGTCCCTGTGACATTTAACACCGCAGGATGCTGAAGAGGAACTGGATTCTACATTTGATTTGAAAATCATTTCTAACTTGGTGTTGGAGTGGCCACGTAAAATTTACAAAAAAAAAAAAAAACCTTTAAAGACTGCCAGAGTATGACAGCTGCTTGCACCAATCAGGAACTGTTCCCAAAAAATCCCCCAGCCAATAGGGAAGTCTCAGCACATTTCTGGACCAATAAGAGGCAACCAGGCCAGGGCCCATCTGCTCTGCTGCCGGATCGGTGGGTCTCCTGAGGTCAGAGCTGTAGAGCTCACAAAGACATGTGGAATGCTGCACGGCGGCCAATACAAACACACAGGCCCGGTCCACCAGCCTCGCAGGACCAGCGCTCCAGCGTGGAGCCTCAGGGCTAACAGGAACCCACTCACAACCCACAAAAAGCCTGCAGGGGAAACATCAGCTTATACATCATGTTCAGTGTTGATAGAAATGAATTGTTCCATAACCCATTTAAATAAAAAATAACACGCACTGTAATGAAGTTCTGGATGACCCATTAAAACTGTCCAAGACAAAAATGAAGAATAAAACAAGTGCTACTAACCAACACGAACAAATCACATCTTCAACAAGTGTCATCGTTTGAAGTGAGGATTTAATTTAATTTGGTGTGTTTAGATTGGTCAAGAAACAAAAGCTTATCCTTCCAGCCTGAAGTGCCCCTCCTCCCCAGGAGATGATGAACGATTCTATATTGAGCTTAAAGGAATCCAGTGTATAGTTTGGCACAGAAAGCGCTAAGGCAAGTCGTGATGGCCCATAATATGGAAAATGGGTTATGATTTATGGTCACAGGCGGCTGAGGATAACCAGGTTTGGAATGAATTCCCTATACAGTATGCGAATGCTTTTGCCTTTATTTCAAATAAAGAAAAGCCTATGAGTCATACTTACACCAAAGGAGACTTGAAGGCTGCAGATTCTTTTTTTTTTTTCCCATGAATCCTGCAAAAACACATGGGGTTTAAATGTAAAAGAAAACACCTTCCGAAACATAAAAACAGTGAGAACGCCCGCCAAGAAAATGTTCCACGTATTCTCGAAACCCTAATGCGAGAGAGAGAGAGATCTGCACATTTGCTATCAATTTAGGGCACTGACAGTAAGCAGCAGGTTTCTCTAGAGCAGTACTGAAGATGAGGAATGTTTTTATATCAAAGAAGAAAAAAAGCGTGGATTGGTTTATGCGGTGAGGGGCGAGAGAGGGGAGAGTGAGGCAGAGAAGGGGAGAGAGAGAGAGAGAGGCGAAGGGGAAAGTCGCTGTATAATAATAGCAGTTCGGCTCCAGATGTGCAGGACTAAGAGTGAGATGAGGCCTTGACCTCAGGCTGACCTGTTTTTAAAGCCATTCTCCACCTGCAACACACACACACACACACACACACACAGTCACAAGACCAGATTGTCTTGGCTAGTCAGATAAACATAGCTACTGTCATGCCCTCTTCTAAGCCCAGCGGTCTTAAGCCAGCAACCACACACACACGCACACAGACATACACTGTCACATATACTCCTTGAGGCCAAACACTCTCGATTGGTCTTTCCAAGTGTGTGTCAGTAGGATTCCCATCAGCTTTCCTGTGGCTTTGGGACTATGGGTTCTTCCAAAGATGCTGAATATTTTCTGACTTTAATTTGATGCGTTTCCTTCCAGTATCCCAGGTGGCATCCTACTGTGTGTGTGTGTGTGTGTGTGTGTGTGTGTGTGTGTGTGTGTGTGTAGAAAGATGATAGCGTTCTCATTAAATGGCTTTCTGTTTGCAATCCCAAAAGCAAAGTAACAGAACACATACCAGAAGGTTGTATTTACTAATGTGTATTTGCTTTTTTACGTAACATGTATCATGTTTGCTTTGCTCTAAATAAGCTTTGATCTGACGACTGTTTGCATTGCTTTAGGCTGAATTTTATTTACTGCATATTAACACAGAAGCTCCATTCTGTTCAGATAAGCGCACAGATTTAAGTCTTAAAGGGACTATGGGGGGGGGAAAGCACCTTGTGTATTATGTTATACAGTATTGAAATATGCAGTATTTCACTGCATTCTGACATTTCTGTCTCTAAAGAGCGTGTTCAGTTTATTAAAGTTCTCGTTCATTTCTCATTCACCAGTTATACACTTTGAAATGGTTTATTCAGTTTGCAGTAAGCTTTAATTGTTATAACCTGTAGTTTACAAATGGAGGTCTGTTATATGGTAATTACTCATAATTGCTTCATTAGTTGTAATAATGCACAATGGTGATTAAGACCCATCAGTCAAAGTTTTGAGCGTGGGTTAACACCTACATTCTAACAAAGTGAGTTACACGTTATTACAGTGTGAACATAATTGATTTCATCACTCAGTAAATTATATAACAATGTCTTAAAATGTTTATTATGAATAATTACAATCAATAATGCGTTCGACAGTTAGTTGTGTAATGGATCACCAATCGTGTACTAACACTGGTCATGATAAATAATATTTAAATTAGTGAATAAACCATTCTTAAGTGTCTTATTTGGACTGAAAAACCTAGCCTCTGATGAGCAGCTCAAATTCACCTGTGAGATGCCTGAGGCTCAAAAATAACAAACAAAAAAACAGACAATTTCTACTACAGCTGGGTCACTCACACACACACACACAAACACACATATATATATATTCACTTACATTTGAGTAACATGGTGTTGTTTATTTCCAAGACTTTATTTATTTATTTAAATAAACTTTACTTCAGAGAATGTCTGTGAAGTACTTTCATCAAAATCCATGGCTGGTTTCAACTGCTGTTCTTTTAAATTCCTTTAAACATTGAGCCACACACAACTCAAACGAGGAACACTGAAGCTCTCATTTGAGGTGTTTTGGCTCAGTTCTCTTCCACTATCATTTTTTTTTTCAATCCACTGTTTTTTTTTTTTGCCATTTTCGCTCAGTTCTCATCCGTCTCAGCTCCCGCATGTTTCTTGGATCTCTGATTTCTTCATTCTCGCCTACTTTCCACCTTTGGACCTCCTTTGAGCTCTCACATCATCATAGGTCTGGCGCTTTGATGTTTTTTTATAATTATTTCTGTTACATAATTATTCGATAAGGGGAGGAAATCCTAAACAACTTGTCGAATCCCATGTTTTCTGACTTCGACCGCCCCTTATTTGCCTTCAGTCTGTGGTAGGCATTTTATGTACTATACTCTGAAAAAATGCTTTTTTTCAGTATGTCCTCCATAAAACCTTGCTGTATGTGTTTACACTTCTTCCACATTCATCAAAACACAGCCATTCAAGTATGTGTTGCTGTTTTCTAAAGCTCGAGTGAGAATCTTACAGAATTACAGCTTCATCTCTAACCCTCAGCCCTATCGAGAAGGAGGAAAAGGAGTGGAAGGGGAGAAATAGAGAGAGAGAGAGAGAGAGAGAGAGAGAGAGAGAGAGAGAGAGAGACTGGGGAGAAAGATGGAGGCAGGCAGAAGGAGAGAGAGACCAGATGTTTCTTTTGTTTAGATTTGAACTGGGCAGAAAGGAAGGGTGTAGGAGTCAGTGGGCGGGAGGGTGTAAGGAAACTAAACCATTCACAGTTGAATAGCTTTCTGTGTGTGTGAATGTTTGTGTGCAAGAATAAGATCTCACCGCATACTGTATATATAGCTGCAGATAGCTGTTTTTCAGTTTGCAGTCTTATAAATCATATACACTGCACAGCCTCGTAAAATCTGAGTATACACGTGCGTGTGTGTGTGTGTGTGTGTAGCTTGTGCTCCGTCGGCCACGGCTCCCTCCAGTGTGCGTGGGCGGTTGCTGTCTCTCAGTGCGGTCTGTGTGTGTGATCAGTTACCAGTGAAACCACATTCATTATCTTCATTACGCCACTGGCCTCAGTGCCGACCTCATACTCGACTGTAGTGTTCACACACCCCCCTGATTCGGACACGCCAGCCACTCTGACTCTTGGGTTGACGCTCAGAGGAGCTGGAATCGGGGCTTTATTTTTATTTTTTTATCTGAATCTCCGTAACTGATCCGGCTCTGGTCCTGAATCCAAACTTTATTTAAAAAGTCTGACCACAACCAGCGTTCAGGAGGATTTTCACGGGACAGAGTTTGAAAAGCACATAAATTCTCATTTTAGACTTGAGACTTTAGTAGATAAGAATATATCAAGCTCTCCTCCCAACTCCAACACACACACACACACAAACACAAACACAGACACATTTGGGAACCACTGACATAATGTATTGTTCTCCTGAAGGCCTCATGGTCTTTATTGCCGACAACACAACTGACTGCAGTGTGCCAGATTAACTATTGTTTAAGATAATAAAACTAAGGAGGAACAATAAAGTAGGAAGAATAAATCCATTAAAGTTGGGAGATGGACTGTGAGGAACGCAAACGGGAAATTTGAAACCGCCCTGTAGCTGGCAGATACTTGAGAAATGATGCCTTAAATGCCGACTGCTTGTACAAATATTTCGAGCTGTAACACAGAGCTGCCCTTGGCCACAGTGTAAGAGTGGAAACAGTAGAGGAAGCGTGGGGCAGGCCGGAGTGACGGGTCATTAGTAGAATCGGGCTGAGGGAAAGCTTCACTTTTCTACCAACAGTCCAGCTGTGTTTATTGTGCTTTGGTGTGTTTGTGTGTGAGAGAGTGGGTGCGAGAGAGTGAGCTTGTTGTGGTATGTGTGAATGGATGAAGCCATGGAGCCACGGCCGTGCACTTGTGCCCCCCCTCCCCTGACACGTTCATACGTTTAAACATTGCTCTTTTAAGGCGTGATGTGTTCCAGTAGTAAAGCCAAAGGTAATCTCTATTTTCACAGGCTTTTTTTGAGCGCTTATTTACAGTAATGCTGTGCTTATAGCACATTAGACTGAAATTAAATGGAGTTTAAATGAATGTTCGTGAGGAACATTTTCAGATGATCCCTCAACCCCAAACCATTCGTACTTATATGTGCACAGCTTAGCAGTCATTTCCACCCGCTGCTTTTCCATCAGTCATTACCAGCCTTTTCTACACATTTTCCCCCTCACACGCTCATTCCTAATGACCTTGAGTGCTTTAGTGTTTCACTACACATCTAATATGTTTATAATTTCAGTTCTTTTCTGAGGGGTTCGTACACACTGCAGCCTGCCTCCCCCTATTTTTCTAGGCGCTCAGCTTTATTTCTCTTTTAAGCAGTAGTTGAAAGGAAAGGAGAAATCCAAATTTCCCCATCACTCAAATGTTACCGATCAGCACAAACATGGCTGGTGTCTGATGTTGGCGTCATGCATTGGAACTATGAGGTTAATGTCATTAACACATACTGGAAGCTTATTTATTAATTAACATGGTGCACACTGCATGCCTAAGCCATCAAATAAATCATGGAGAGTTGCTGCCTAATCTGTAAAATCCTTGCTTATAAGGGTTCTTAGCCCCAGTTTTAAAATTTTCAACCAAAACCATTCGTTCAAGTTTGACACTTCAGGTCTGAGAAAATCCCCGCGTATTACTCTTCATCCTTCTCCACTGAAGAGACAACTACAACTATGTGGAGCTGTCAAGGAGCTGTTAAAGAGAAAAGCTAATGAACAAAGACAGTTTGCTAATCCAACAAAGACGCTGCTGTAGTTCTCAGAACAATGGACATGCCCAAGATACTGAGCCTAGGCTTCGGGTTACTGGCGAGAAGCGGAAAATGAAACCAAATTCTTGAACTGATTTTGGAGGTAAGGTAAATACAGATGCGGTTTACTTTGAGCAGTTGAAAACACATCTTACAAATGGAATGCAAACTGTAACGAAGGCAAGGGGTGGACGCGCAAAAACACTGAAAAAATGTGTTTAAATTTCTGTCTATTAAGTATGTTTTCTTGCGTTATGCTCACACTGTAAAATTAATAACATGTACTCCATGGCCAGTTTGACTTCCTCGCTCTCTGTCCTTCTCTGTCCTCATGGTCTTTCTCACACATTCTCTCTCTCTCTCTCTCTCTCACACACACTCTGTGTTTACAGTAGTCTTTCGGTGCTCTAGCCATTCCTCATCAGCAGATAAGATCAATTATGTGCTAGTTGTAAACAGCCTTTGGCCCTCTCTAGCTGCCTTCCAAGCTTGCCGCAGCCCACTAGACCAAAGGAAATCTCACCACTGCCCACTGCCTTGGCTTGCCTTAGACTTCTCTGTGTGCCAGTCAAGAGGAAACGTTTGGCTATTGGCTCGGTCTGTGCAAGGTTTTATTAGAACTGCAATTATTTTGTTCTTCGTAGCTTAATGACAACTAATGGGAATGGTGTTTTCATACTCTGTTTGCAAATGTTTCGTACACAGTACATCAGTGATTTAGAGTCTACGATGGCAGGTTTTATTCGTTTTTATAGTGTATTTTAATAGTTGTGTACCAGCTGATCCCTTCTGACTGACACATGAACAGGGGGTTGATTCCTCTGTTGGAACAGCAGTGTGTAGAGCAAGAAAGAAATATAAAGAGCATCTTTTTGATGATTCTGTTGAAAGTGGTTGGGGAAGTGTGTAGTCTGTCATATGTACACCTCTGTGCTAAAGTCCAAAGGGAAGACTCCTGACTTAGTTTGTAAGATTTGTAAGTAACTCTGGCGAAGGGCATCTGCCAAATGCTTCAAATCTAAAAATGTGCATAACTCTTGGTCAGACAGTTAAACTGCATGCTCTCTTTTTATGGCGTCAAATAGGTTCTAAAGTTCTGAGAAGCAAAAAAACAGAATCCATAACCCATAAATGACGTTCTATAATTGAGATAACTGCCATTGATATTGAGAGTTATAAAAACAGGTTTGTAAACAGAATATTTCTGTAGATAATCATCTATAATGGGTTGAATATATCAGTTGCACTTCTCTCAGTCTCGCTGCCGCCTCCAGAAGTTCCTTGCTTTTGACTTTTGATGGGATCGGGATATAGACAGTCATTGGCTGCTGAAGTTAAATCTCGCCCTCCCATTCTGCACACCCCAGATTAACCAGTTAGTAGTCTGACTCTAAGCCTCTGTGAGGAACTGTGCTGTACTTCAGCAGCCAATGACGAATGAAAGTGAAAAAGGATTCTTCAAGAATATTAAACTCAATATTAGAGGATTATATACAGAAATATTCTGGTTATAAACCTGTTTTTATAACTCTCAATATTAATGACAGTTTTCTCAATTACACAGTGTCATTTATTGGTTATGGATTCTGTTATTTGTTCCCAGTAAAGCACAAGCTGGCAACTGAATAACATGTCAAACTGAAGTAGATGTACTTAGTTTGTACCTGGAGGTAAGATGACTGCAGACTATAATATTCTCAAATCACAGCCTCAGGCCTACCCGGTGTATAACAGTCATGGAAGTTTCAGCAGCATTTTCATGTGACACAGCAGCACTTGTTCCTAAAGTGCCTGTGCCCTCACTGTGTAATGTCCTAAAGTGATAATACACATGGAACCAGTTAAGCTAGAAAAAGTAGATTTCTTTAAAGTGATAATGATATAAGATTTGTGGATGTAGAGACCCCTCTGGTGAGGTTTGTAATTGCACCAAGCCTTTGGAAGACTGTTCCTGTTATAGCACAATGATCTGTGCTTAGGCCACTTCACAGAATATAAAACTAATGCTAATACACAGAGACAGCTGTTAGTGTTAGACAGGGAGAGAATAATATGCAGTTGTCTTCTTTTTATCATCATAATTGTATTTAGGATTTAAACAATTGAATGAAGATGTATATTGTCACTGTCTACAGAAAACAGAAGTGGTTTGGAGCTTTATTTTTTATTTATTTTGTTCATATATGATGAAACACCGTTAAAATGCAGATAGCAGTCACATCTAACGAATGTAGAAATCCCCAAGTGTAGAAAGCGTAGAGTCCAAAGGCTTTCTCTGAGGTGCAGTGAATTGGAAATATAACACATTGTGGTGGTTTCCCAGACGGGGATTAAGCCTAGTCCTGGACTACACAAGACTTTGAATTGTGATCTTCTGTTGAAAGGAGGATATATTCCTGGACTAAGCTTAATCCCTGTCTGGGAAACTGCTCCATTTTGTTTACTGAGCAAGAATTTAAGAGCAGATCGATAGACAGACTGTTTGAGGTCATTAGCAATTGACAGTTTAGCTACGAGAATGTCCAGTAACTTAGATACAAGATACATACATACATATATTGAATATTTGACTTGGGTTTCTCTGAGCAGTCTGGTGGTCAAGTCATTATGTGATTGATTTCTCTAGGTGATTGATTCATGGACTGCACCCTAAATGATTATTAATGGATTGTTAGTAGATTAGTGGAGAATAGACAGAGAATGCCATACTCCATTAATTCCTATGCAGTATTTGAATTCTTAATGTGATGAGGGATGCCTTAAAATGTATAGGTTTTCAATTGTTTATTGAAGTATCTATGGTTTTCTATCTGAAATATCCATCTAATTTAACATAGTGAGGAACTACTAGACAGTTTGGTTTTGTAAAATTACCTCCAAACACGTTACATATAATGAATATTTATATAAATATAGGTTCTCGTTTAATTTGTTAATTCATTTAATTGTTAATCGTTTTTTTTTTTCAGAATGTCAGTGAGTATGGCACTGAAATGTTGTGAGAATAGTGACTAGCTATTATTTTTCAAAGAAATAAAGGCAACAAAGCGTTTTAGCAGGCTAAAGGCTAACGGCTAAGTTGCTACACTTTTAATACAAATATACTATGCTACGCTATTACATTTATCGCAACAAAATCCACAGCCGTTATACCGGTGCTGCCTGTTTGCTTACACAGATAAAAATATAACATCACTTTTGATACCAAATTTGATAAGCCATACCAGTACTGATCTCGGTTCTAACAAAGCAGCTAAAATGAAAAAAAAAATTGTAGGGGGCCTCTTACTTATTATAGTTTAAGTGTTTACTCGAAGGATTGTTGCCAGTGGCATGAGTCCAAAGCCGTCATAACTCTGTTTGCCAGTGTTTAGTCTGTACGCATCTGGTTTTTGTTTAACTCTGCATGTGTGTAAGTATCGTATATGAATGCATTTATGTGTTCATGAATGTACAAACAGGATAAGATTGTGTGTGTGTGTGTGTGTGTGTGTGTGTGTGTGTGTGTGTATGTGTAAGTGAGGAGTTTGAGGGTCGGACATATTTACAAGACAAGAATAGCAGAGCGCTGTATGGAACCTCTCTGCATCTGCAGAATCAGATCATATTTCAGTCTCTCTCTCTTCCTCCCTCTCTCTCTCTCTCTCTCTCTCTCTCTCTCACTCCATACACACACACACTCATACACACAGAGTCACTCTGTGTCTTTCTGTTCCTCTGTGTTTGTATCTGTCTTTAGCATCCACAGCAACCCTGAACTTTCCTAGCCATTACCCAGAGGAGCTCTACGCAAGAATGCAACTGTTCATATCTGTTGTACCAGACATAAAACTGACTTAATCCTGTCAGCTCCATAGTACAAAGTCTGGGTAATGAGTGCTTGTGTGAATGGAGCAAGTAAGTTTCCAGACAGTTCACAGCAGTGAAGTTGGGCTGATATTGCTTCTATCTTTCTAACCCTCGAGTGAGAACAGTGACATTAAAAAATATGAAAAGCGTGGCTTTAGGTGTAAAAACTTTGGTAATTTCAGTAACGTTTCATGCTGATTGGCAATGTTTTATACAAATTACCTCTTTTGCATATGGAAATCCCCCTTTTATAGTTGTAGAAAATGTATATTGTTAATTTAAGATGAAACCAGTCTAGCAACAATGTCTCTTTATGGACAAATATTTGTACATCTCTGATAGATCAGTGCTTACTGGTCACACACTCCTGCAGGTGCCACCCTCGCCTAAGTGGAGTATTTCCAGTAGGAAACACATCTGATACAGTCTTCTGTTGTGTGGTACATGTGTGCAAGGGCAAACCCAAGCAATGCCTCGACCTGATTCTCTGGGCATTGTCTGGAGTTCATTTGTGAAAACGTCTTTTCTTTCTCCTTTCTCTCTGTGTCCTCCCTTCGATCCCTGACTGTCCATTTGTTTACGTTTCTCTGCCTGTTTCTTTCTCCCTCTCCCTCTTCCTTTCCTTATATAAATGGCCAAAACAGAGCCTGACCTTTAATAACAGAGTAAAGAAACACACACACACACACACACAGCATGACCACATGGCTGACTGGGTTGACTGCACTGTGTAATAAAATTAGCCGTGCAGTCATATCCATTTCCTCTTATGCGAATAGCAAATTAGTCACTGTTGTAATAAAATGAATAAGAGAATTTTTTTAACAACTAGACAAAATACAGGAAACACTCCCCCACTCTCCTGTGTAGGTTGGAGATGCACTCTTCAGCCCCTGGTGGTGAACTCACAAAAATGATATTCCATAATCACGTGAAAGGTTAATCAACCTGAAGGACCTCACATCATAACTGATGACACTGAGCCATCACAAACAGCAGGATGTGAATGCTGAATGGCATTACCAACCTCAAACGCCATCATCCATACGTTAGCATTTAGAAACAGACTCTAAAAGAGTACTTTCCTTAAATGTTTACGAGGAGAAAATTATAAAGAGCTTTTTTTTTATTATTTAAAGGTTTGTTTACTTTTTAAATCCTGAAGCTTATAAGTCTGAAAGGGAGGGACCGGGGCAGTGTCTCGGTGGCAGCTGAACCTCCGCCCCTCCTTCCTCTTGGCTGGTGGGGTGGGTTTGAAGTGGTTTGTGTGAAGTGTGCCGGGGTTAGAGGTTAAAACAACCGCGCTTCCCTCTCCCCCTCTCACTTTCTCCTCTCCTCGCCCCTCCCCTCGCTCCCCCTCTCTCAACTCCTGCACTGTGTCACTGTACTCGATCGCTTCCAGACTCTAACGCCGAAGGAGGCTGAACACCAGTGAAAGTTTTCTTTCATTCTTTTTTCTCCTTTTCTTTCTTTTTTTTTTTCCTTCCAGGGCCTAAATGTGGTCCTCACTTCTGCTTCTCTCTTTAACAGCAACACAACTTATTTTGGTTTTATTCCAGTAACAGAAATATTAATAGTAGTGATTGGAGTTATATACAGACATAATTTAAGGAGACTAGCTGGACAGAAACAGATGCACAGGAACTAAAGAAAGCGGGAACGTATTTATAGAAACAACAAAAAAGTTTATGTTTAACTGCCGCTGTAATGCATTTGGGGGGGGGGGGGGGGGGTCGGTTGGTTGTATTTATTCCAGCTTGAGCTTGTTTATTGGAAAATACAAAGGAGTTCTAGTCAAACAGATTAGCTACTTTAGGTGTGTATATATAGATAGATAGATAGATAGATAGATAGATAGATAGAGAGAGAGAGAGAGAGAGAGTTATTCTGCTTATCTGTAGATCCACATTAAGCCTGAAAACGAAGGAACTGAACGAAGTCATTGGAAAAAATAAATAAGAGAACCCAATATGTGACCCTCAGAGAAGGATGTTTTTTGGCATACTGGTCACGTCTTTCATTCTTTGTCTACTGTACTGCAGATCTTAAAAAGGGACTGTCACAGTGAATCATCAGAGTTGGGCAGTTGGATAACTTCTGATTATATATGCGCTTAGTGCACTGAAGAATTTAGAATCACACCACCACATGAGCATTTTGCAGCATTTATGCGTGATTCTGAGCCACTTGTTTTGTGATTTTATTATTCATATGCCTGAGAACATCTTTGAGTTAACCTAAGGCTGTGGAGAATGTGTGTGAGTCTGTGAGACACTGTAAGCCTCTCTTTTTTTCCTCCAAACCACAGTACATCTGAGCGATTTATGTTCTGCAACACTTTGCATTTTTCCCGGCATTGATAAGCCACAGATGGAGCAAAAAACAAAAGACCCAATTAGGATTTGTAGCTCACACGCAGACTCTCGCCGCCGCAGAAACACTATCACACTTACACACGTACTGGAGCGTTTCTCTCACCCGCCGCCTCCGAGCGGCCCTTTCATTTTCCACACCAGTGCCGCTCAAAGCCCAGCGCTAGCCTCAAGTATAACACAGCTCTCCGAGAAAAGTAGACACATTGCAGTCATGATTCTGACCACACTCTCTCTTCTCTCTCACTTTCTATGTCCTGCTGCCTCCTGGACTTCCTATCAACGCAACTACAGGTAAGAGACTATCTGTGTGTGTGTGTGTTTGTCGTCTGTCCTCTGTCTTGTGTATGTTCCTCAAGTGGAATAGTAGATAATTCATGTGATGACTCTGTATTGCAAGTCTGTCTACAGAGTGTGTCTTTTACAACTTAAGGAATATAATCCCACCACTGGACGTATAGGGAATGCCCCCTACATTCACCACGCAACACTTTTCCTTTAAAGGGCCCATACAATGAAAACTGGAATCTGTGAGTTCTGGTACAAAACATAACCAGTGGAACAAGTCATTGTTTATACACTAGACATGAAACGGTTACTCATTCCACAGTAGATCACAGTAAAATTCCTGAAGGTTAGTTTTACTTGATCACATTTTTATTACCATTGACTGCAACCTACGAGGGTCGTCTAAAGTTAGCCGCAGCCTCCGAGGTGCAGCCACAGCACGTAACATGGGTTTGTGTCGCTCCGAAGCTCCTGACAACTCATTGAAAACTAACTAAAAGCTAACTGTGGGCTAACAAAGCTGATGCTAATGCTCTGACCAACACGTGCCGTTTAGTGTGGGGCTGTTTGTTCATTTTGTTTCATTTTTAATGGAAAACAAAACATCTAAAGCAAAATATAAAGCATTCCGACTAGAAACACCAACGCACCGCCCTGTTTCAGTTTAAATGGTGCTGTAGTTATATTTGAATGTCACCCCCCAACGTTAAACTGTGAAGCAAAATGCAAATAGAAATATGTAAAAATCATCCATATGAACCCCACTGTAGCGTTCGAGGGCATTACTGTTTTTTTTTAATGTTCATGCAAATAAAAAGTGCATAGTTCTGCTAATTTAATTTGTGTGGTTCAACACCGGTGAAATGGTGTCTGTTTGTGTTAATACTGTTTTAAACTTTTAAGCACATTTTAACAATACCTTTATCATACTGATAACTATGGTCATTTTGGTAGTTGTGATATTACATTTATAATCCTTTATGACTAATATACACATTATGCTTGGGACTGCTTTGTTAAGGTTTTACAGGAGAGAGTCAGCAGATAGAGCCAGTGATAGAATGTATGTAAAGTAATGTCTTATAAACATTTTATACACGTCTTTGCCCGTATTTCAGTTCCGGACAGTGGTATACATAAGTCTTAAAAGTGCCGTACAGTAGGTTTCTACATGAATTACGATTAAAGCACTTAAATATAACAGGCCGACCTCATATATAAATACATGAGTAATGTGGAATATGGGCTCTTTAAATTAATGACTGACTCTAAACTGTTTTAGAGCTGGGATTTTTAGGTGTTTACAGCCACACTGATCTCAGTGCTAAACGATAGAGGAACAACAAGGTCATTAATAAAAGCTGCATGTGAAGCAGGTAGGTAACACTCAGATGAGGATGGAGCAGATGCTGTTTTTTTTTTGTTTTGTTTTCTTGCTCTTATCCTGCCTGTCATGCTGCCACCAGTCACCATAGAAACCAGAGGCCTGTCTGCACAGTCTCTGTGGTTATATGTCAGCTTCAGTACTGTACTCTTTTAGCATAAACCTGTGACGTTTCTAGATTCAGCGTCATAGATTTACAGCGTAGCGGGTCAGTACGAAGCAGCCTAATCAGGACTGACTGTACGGCCATATGTTCCACACGAACCCCAAGGCCATTTGGGGCCTTGATTTTATCCAGCCAGCTTTGCACCAGTTATTAGTGCATGAATTAAACAGACCATTATTGGGGCCCGGATTCCTGCAAAATAACATCACTTCTGAAAGGGTGAGCCAGACCAAAGGGGCTGTTAAAGGAGTGGCGGCTTACACCAGGCCCTGGTGGTAAATGCGAGTTTGCACTTTGTAAAACTTGTGAAAGTTTTAATTCCTGTGGATAGGCCAACCGTTATCTGTGGAGCTGAGTCCAAGAGTGCCCCATAGTTATTTTGTTTTGTAATTTAGAGCAAATGCTTTAGCTGCTACACTGTCTTCTTGTGTTATATCTACTTCATTCAGCCCAGTTAAACCCATATATTTTATGTAGAATGTAGTAGTAATAATGATAATAATAATAGTGCATGTTTTATGCTGTTTTAAGGCCAATTTTCACAGCAATAAAATAAACCGAATGTTTACCACCTCTCGCTCTTCTCAGGAGCCCTGTCTGAGTTGAAGTCTGAGATGTCTGTAATGTTTCTTCCTCCTCCTGTGGTTTTCATTCACATTAAACCCAGAACACAGAGTGATCTCTAAGCCGTTTATAAATGAGAATTAAAAACATTTGGAGTGATGGGTTTCACTCGGTTAAGTTTGATATGAGCCAACGATAAAACTTCAGGAAACTACCCAGCAGTGCCTGATGGTAAACACTTAATGATGGTTCTATAAGGGCTCTTTACTAAAGGAAATTGTTCTATAGAGAACCCTGAATGCATGAAGAACCTTTTGCTTGAAGGGGGTTCTACAGATGGATGGAGAATGTGCTATAGATGGTTCTATATATCAACTTTTAGAAAAGGGTTCTGTGTGGCACCAAAAACGGTTCTTATATTGTAGCGAACTTGACATCGTGATAATAGAAGAACCTTTTTGGTGCCTGATAGAACTGTTTAGAACCAATAAACAATGCTATATAGAACCGTCTATAGCACATTCTTCATCAATCTGAAGAAGCAGAAGGTTTTTCAGGTATTCAGGGTTCTATGTAGAACTATTTCTTTTATTAAAGAACCCTTGTAGAACCATCATTTTTAAGTGTGTAGTACAGTACTGGCCATCTTTGCAGGACTCTCTCAACTTTTTGCAAACCAAACTGAAGACAAAGCCCAGCTGAATTCCCAGTTACTTGGGCCAGCCCGGTTAAATAAGTGTTAATAACTTTTTATGTAGAGGCTCAATAGTCCAGCGGACTCTGATTTTCTTTTGTTTGATATTATTTCCGTCTGTAACTAGTGGCATTATAGATAACAGTTGGTTTTCCCCTTTATACCGAGCAAATATTCTGTATATTAACTAAAGCCATACCGCTTTTAAGCTTTACTCATAAGTCACTTAACGTTCTCTATCAGTGCATCTGCTGTTCTTTTTCCTGCACTCTTCATCTCACTGCACTCTTCATCTCCCTCCTCTTCCTCTCTGTCAGCATAACTCAGAGAGTGTTTTATCTAAACTCCATTCCAGATGGTTTCTGTTAGGACTCAACGCTTGACAGCTGTATTTTTTTCCCTTTAGGTATTATTTTATACGGCAAAGATTGCTGCGACTTCAAGGAGCTAAATAGGACACGTGAAGGAGGGGGGGGTTTGAGGAAATTAAAATAGTGATGGAGTGGGGGGGGGGGGGTGCACGTATATATTAAAAGCAATTACTCCATCACCGTGGAACAGTGTTAAACGTTTTCAGGCCCTTTTTGGGTTGGTTTCCTGTTTCTTTTTTTAATAAATAAGGACATATAATGTAATATTGATTTAAATCCCATCTGTGAGGGTGACTTCATCCACCCCCACTCCCTCTGCTCTTTCGCTTTCTTGGAAAGGAACCACGGGCTCCGGCTGCCAGAAATAATTGCTTGTTTGCTGCTATTTGGTTAAAATCTGTCAGGGAGAGCGGGAGAAAGAAAAAGAGACAGAGTTAAAGAGGGAGAGAGGGCATGCACACTGTCTGAATGCCAAGGCCTTGTATATTGCAATCATCTGCTCCCATCTCTCCTGCAGTCTCGCAGGTAGCTATAAATTGTTCTGTGTCTCCTGGCTTTTTGGCTTTTCATTGCTGCAGAGACACACGCGTTTAAAAAGGGCTGAAGATTCTTGATCTCTGTGCATGAGGTTTTGTTGAGAGGCGAACTCCGCTGATTTAGGAGTTTACCTCTTTACCTCATTGGTAGTGGATTAGCCTAGAATATTTTGGGGTCAAGTTTGTAAAACTCTTTTTCATTAGTGAAATAATCTACTTTAAGGAACACTCATTGCATGCACAAAACAGCTTGTGCCATTTCCATAGAAAAGCAGGGACTGAAATGGTACGTTCTGTACCTGATACAAATTAGCCAGAAGAGAAGAAGCTGATTTAGCAGCAAAGGGGATAAAATACCTGTTAATATCCTTCACAAAACTTGGGTCATGTTACGTAGTTGGCAAGCATTACTATAGTGTGGGGAAAAAAACAAAACAAAAAAAAACCAAGTTGACTGGGCGGCAGGTAGTGTCTCTGTCCCGCTCCAGGTGACTGTCTGTGAGGAGTGTGGCGTGTTCTCTCTGTGTCTGTGTGGGTTTCCTCCGGGTGACTGTCTGTGAGGAGTGTGGTGTGTTCTCCCTGTGTCTGCGTGGGTTTCCTCCGGGTGACTGTCTGTGAGGAGTGTGGTGTGTTCTCCCTGTGTCTGCGTGGGTTTGCTCCAGGGCCTACTGTGTTAGGCAGCACCGCCTCCCTGTGGCTTTCATAAATGTACGCTGATGTGGCTTTGTAATAATCAATCAGAAATATGACACAACAGACATGACTTGATTTTGAAATACCGCACTTTTTAGATACACATTTTTATATAGTGTGTGCTACCATTATACCGACAAACCCTATCACATTCAAACTGTATGTATTGTGTGTAGTCTGGCACTATGGCATATTGCTGTCCATCAAAATAGACCAATGCATTTCACAAAATTGGCTACAAAGAGGAGCAGCCATTTTGAGGCCTGAATTTTGCCTTTTTTTATTATTATTATTATTTTTATTGTTATTTCTTTATATATTTCCAGGTCTGTTTGAAATGACTGTATAGCATTATGTAGGTAGTGATTGAGATATAGTTACCCCAGTGTTGATTGGTAAATATATACTTCCACACTTGGAAGACAGCGAGCGTCAGAGTGCAGCAGTCGACAACATTTTGTAGTGAGGGGGAATGTTATACTTTCGCAGTTACAGCGTACAAATGTGTGTTCATATGCATGTTTGTCTGTATTTGTTGTTGTTGTGTTAATACAGTGGGACTATACTTTCCCTCAGGCTGTGTGTGTGTGTGTGTGTGTGTAAAGGGTAAAGGCTGCTGGAGAGTGGCCCAGATTGGCCTGAGCCCTGTGCTCTGTGCCAGGCTAGTGTCTCCCTCCTCCCATCCCCGAAGAGCCATAAACAATAAACCCTCTGTTACTTTTAACCCCCTCACGTGTTTCTCACCACCACCCTCCCTCTCTGTCTCTCTCTCTCTCTCTGCTTTGCCACAGATTGTCTTTCTCATGTACCCCTCTATGTCTCTTAGTCTCTTTTGCTCTTTATATACTTTCCACTCACTCCTTTTTCTCCACCTTTTTTGTTTCATTATCTTTTCTTTTTCTCTGTTTCATACCTTGTCTCTTTTTCTCACTTTATTTTTTTAACTGTTGATTATAACTTTCCGTTTTAATCCGTATTCTCCCCCTCTCATTTTTCCTTTATTCTCTCCTTCATACACACTGTTCCTTACTTTGACTCCTCTCTCTCTCTCTCTCTGTTTTTCTCTTTTACTTGGGAGTTCACATGAGCACAGAAAGCAGTTTTGTTCCCCACATTTTTGAAACAGTCGGTGCTTTGGTTGCATCTGTTCTTTTGTGCAGTCTTTAATCAAAACAGGATCTCAATAGTATTGATTTTTAATAAAACCCAGCAGTATTCACACTTGACCTGACACTCACCTCTGAGCCAGTTGAGTGCAGCAGGAGTTTCTGTCATAGGTTTGTTCAGTTTTCACATGCGCACACGCAGACGAGCCGATAGGCCTGAACTGTAAACAGATGTTTGCCCTAATCATTCCCTAATGAGATTGGTCACTCGTTCCCCCATCTGTACGACAGTGTTACATGCGTGCAGAGGACTACACAGTAATGGTGCTCAGCTAATGAGGCTGAAGATTTTATCTTTGAGAGCCATCATCCTGAGGGAATGCCAGGCTAATGGCAGGACACCCCCCCACCCCACCCCCTCCTCCGTTTGTAAGATACTGTGACAGTTCTTAACTCAGAGTTAGGGGGAAACTTCTTCAGTCAGTACCTTGTGGGGGGGCTTTTCTCCCTCTGGCTTAGCACACAGGGCCCCCTGGTGGTCTGGCAGAGAAACTCTTACTGTTTCTGTTGGGGGATGCCAGAGCAGTGGAGGCCAGCCACACCAAACACTTTCAGCTATGCCGAGGAGTTGGGCAAATGCTGTAAAGTTTTTAATTGCTGTTTGCACATTGCTTGGTAGAGAGCATGAGGGCATACACACAAATGTGCGCACACACACACACACACACACACACATACACATACAAAGGAACAGGCTAATGTGCATGAGTTTGGCACGGTTCTTTCAGGGGGAATTTCACTTCATGCTGAGCGCTCCACTGATGAGCTGTATTTATTCAGAATGGTAGCATATGTGTAGCTGCACCGCCTTATTGAATTGAGACCACAGTGAAGAGTTTCCACAGCATCGCTCATCCGCGGTGGAAGGCCAAGGGTAGCCCAGCAGACGAGGGGAGATGGGAGGGGAGGGTCATTTTGTGCATTCTCCAAAAAGTGACTTCACTTAAATCATTACGACCTGCAGCTTGAATGAAAAGCAGATATGGCCCTCTGTGCTTGGGAATTAGCGGCGAAAGAGAAAGGAAAATAGGAAGTAGACAACTGTAAGACTCCACCAATATCTGTTAAGCCTTAAAGTGTATATGACTTTATGCATTTCATATATCAAATATTCTTACCATTATAGCTCTGATCTATATTGTCCTCACTTATTTTAAGAACTTCTGACATGTTCACTGCAAAAGAGCTCATATTTTATCAGCTCCACTGACCATCCAGGAGTACTCTGTAGTTCTGTAATTATATAATTACAGAGTTCACCTGTCTCTCTGCATACATTGTGAATCCCCTTTCACCCTGTTCTTCAGTAGTCAGGACCACCACAGAGCAGGTATATGTTGGTGGTGGGTGGTGGATCATTCTGAACACTGCAGTGACTGGGGCTGGGCTATAGAGCAAAAAAAAAAAAAAAAAAATAACAATCTTACGATTATGATTTTGATTACATAAAGAAATCAGAAGAATCACTATTTTATTCAACTTTTTATTAGAAGGAACTGTAGAGGTGCAAAATAGTTACAGCACGTTTGTAACAGATGTTACAAATAATTACTTTTAAATAATAATAGTTACTTTTAAATGACATTTCAAAGGATTGAAACTTATTTGTTAAAAAATAAACGACTTAATAACTTTCCATTTAACAACAATAAACAGCAGGATTATCTTTTGCTTTTATTAAATATAAAAACATAATCATTATATTCAGGAAAGCTGTTAATGCAGAAGTTGCACAAAACTCTTTGACGTATAATACACCACATTTTTTGAAGTTTGATGATCGTTTATTGGGAGTGTCCTTAAATGATTTATAGAATGTTGACTGAATGGAACTTATCACACTTTCTGTCCACAGTTACACATAAGAAACACACATTTCACACCAGAGAGATGTGCTCATGCCACTGATGATGTATAGTCTGTGTTTTTGGTTGCTGTTAAAGTTTTATTTATTTTTTTCTTTACTGAGTAATTGTTTCGTAACGTTTTAATCCGATGGCGAATTCTCATTCTTCCACGACTCAAGGTCTGAAAAGTAATTCTGCAGAAACAGCAAGTGCAAACCTCCTTCAGTCATAAATAGATATAATTCACAGTGTGTAATTTGTGCTAGTGTTTCATTCTCTCTTTCTCTCTCCTCTGTGCTGTGTTGGTTCTGGTTGCTTTCTTTAAGCTCGTTTATTTTACAAATTAGCATATTAAACCAGCACGCGGTAAAGCTCCCGGTTCCAAAGACCTAAAGAACTCCTCTGCGAAATGCTGCCTGTTTCCTTCTTAAAATGCTTTTACTGTACGTGACTGGGATCAGTGTGTAGGTCTGTGGGAGGCGGCGTTCATCCAGTTAAGATGTGTGTTCATCCATAATGCGTGAAAATGTATGGATGTTTTTGTTAAATCATAAGGTATGTAAACATGTACAATCTCAATTATTACATGTCGAATATCGAGTGAAAACGTTCAAATGAACCGAATTAATCATGAAAATCGCCCAGCATTTGTTGCTGTGGTAGGAGTGGATCAGAAACAGCACTGCACCTAGAGGTACATTTGTGATTAAACATTCTGTCCACTCCCTGTCCTCTCTATTAGACATTCCTACCTCATAGGGTGACCTTAAAGAGATAAAAGTAAGAAACAATGCTACATCGGTTGCTTCACACTTTGTGTTGGACGTCCTCAAGTCTCAAACTGGCAGAATATCTAGGGAGTGTTTGGTACCTGTCACCACCTTCTGCAAGAAAAGAAATTTCACCAACGTGCAGAAGGACCAATCACGAGTCCTTTTTGGCATGACATTTAGAGGCAGTCTTTCACATCAGCCCAATACCAGAGTACGAAACAATACATGGAATGCATAAACACAGAGGTACAGACAGACAGAATGCAGCTGGCACCATCTTGATATGAGGCCATATTAATGCAATGAAAGTATCAGACTTCTTTGTCAGTTTGTGGACAGAACGTCTGTGGCTGAGGCTAGTCGTCCTCTCATCCTTCATAAATTGTGATACTGGAGATGGTTGTGGACTAAAGGAAGCTGCAGAGGGACGGTCACTCTCCCCCTGTATATCAATGGAGCCCAAGTGGAGAATGGAGTCAGCAGAGTTAAGTTCTTGGTGTATATCTCATGGTGAACTCATCTGGTCCCTACACATCAACACTATGGTGCAGTCTGCCCAACAGTGACTCCTCTTCTCAGGAAGTTTGACCTGCATCCTGACATCCCCACCAACTTTTACAAATGCACCATGGAGAGCATACTCACAGGCTGCACCACTGTCTGGTAGAGCAGCTGCACCGCATATGACCGCAAAGCCCTTAAGAGAGTGGTGAGGACAGCAGAGTCCATCATAGGCAACAAACTTCCAGCCTTGCAGGACATCTAACAGTCCCGGTGCTTGAGGAAAATCCAAAAGATCTGGTTGGATAGCAATCATCCAGCACACAGACTGTTCTCCACACAGCCATCAGGCAGGAGATTCCACAGCATCCAGGCCGGAGCTAACCGGCTAAAGAACAGCTTCTATCCACAAGCCATAGGACTTGAACAAGCTGTGAAACTGTTAGTCCCTCCCCAACACCATTAAGTGCTGCTACTTTATATATTTGATACATCATTTCAGTGCAATGGACAATATCACTAAGTCACTTTATAATTCAGTCACTTTAATCTACATTTAAATTCTTCCACTAGAATATAGTCCACAGTAAGACCTACACCCTACTGTCTCTGTATATTTTATGTATATTCTATGTATTATTAGTGTACATTGTGTGTACATTTAATATATCTCTGTTTATTTAGTATGTTTATGTTTATTAGTGCTAGCAAACTTTAAAGTGATTATCTGTGCCTCACCGCAGCATTTCAATGCGTAAATGTCCTGAAATTTGAATTGTTGACTTCATATTTTGGGTTGGAGGACTATTCTAAGCAGTGGCACTGAGGACTTTAAAGAACTCAAGCAGCCCCGCTGTGTCTGATCCACTCGCACCACTCACTAACATAACACCAGAATCATACCGGCTCTATGGTGGACCTGCAGACGTCCCGACCAGTAAAAAGTAGAGTGAGGATGGGGATAAGAAAGCATGCAGCAAAACAGGTGGAATAATGTCTGTAATTCTAGAAGTATGGAGTGCTCCTGCGTGGAGAGTGGAGCTAATAACATGGACAATGAGTGTTCATACCGTATAGGTGTTCCTAATCCAGTGATCATTCAGGCCATTCCGGGTCATACAGTCTGAACTGAAAGGGTTTTAAGAGATTTAAGAGTTTTTGTCTTTAAATTCTAAACACTAAGATGACATTTTTATAACGGAACACTCCAGTTTTCCCACAGTACGTATTGACAGCGATGTTTGGTGCTTGGGGAAAGCTTCTCTTGATGAAGGAAATAAAAATGATACAACCGCTGCTACATGAATAGTTAATTTTTCTTTTTAATTTGTGAGTGAATGTCTCACTTCCTCAAAATAGTTATGTCGGAAAAAAACACATATTTTTTAAAGTAATAACTTTTTTTTAATTAGTCATTACTGGATAAGCAGTTATTTCCATCTTACGAGTCAAAGAGGAAAGAGCAGAATTATCTTTTTTCTTTTTCTAATGGGCTTTTGTACAAAGAAAGCATGCTAGCAAAACACGGCTGCAAGTCCCTGGTACGTCATTAATTATGAAACTGTCCCGTGTTTATTTGTATGGAAGTTGTAGAGCATATTAAACTGGCCAACTCTTGTCCATGTGAAGTGCCTGACTTAGTAAACCTGCCTCTTAACTTAGCATTACGACTAAACGAGTACAACACTTTACAAAAGAAAACAAAAAAAACCTTGTCTGTAGAAACATAACATCAGTACAACCGCGCTAACCATGAATTATAGCAGTCCTCTTACCCCTACCCAAAGTTTTCATATCGCATACGTTCAGCCTCCAGAGGAATGTGCTCTTCAGAGAGAGAGAATGTTGTGGTGAAGACATAATATGCAGGTTGAAAAAACCTGGATTGTGGAAGAAAGGTGGGAAAGCATGGAGGAAACACTGTGAACGACTTCTTCATCCGTGCTCCCGAACACAAACACGGCAGAGCTTATCTTTTCTTTCAAGCTAAATGGAGTGTGGAACACCCCTTCTAAGACCGGCAAACACAGATTGCACTCTGTGGTATAAAGGATTACTCAAACATCCCAAATTAAACGTGTATAATGCTCAGTATCTCTAATCATAAAACACCCATAACAAACTTTTTTACTCTTCACACCGCCTGTGGATAGGTGCTGACCTCAATAACCACGAACAGGGTACCGTCATCTGATTTTTTTAATAATTCTTTTTTTAATACTTGAAAACTCTGAAATGCCAAACATATCCTTCATGTTTCGGTCTGAGATTTAATAGGCATTAGTGTTTTAATTCTCTTTCTGCTTGATTTAGCATGTTAAGAGATAGGGGGAGGCATGTTCCAAAGTTGAATAGAACAGGCAAAGCCAGTGTTTGTTGTGTGTGTGTGTGTGTGTGTGTGTGTGTGTGTGTGTGTGTGTGTGTGTGTCTGTGTATCTGGCTTAAAGCTCCCTCTCCTCACTCAAACAGGAGAGAATAAGCGGCATTTGGCTGAGGCTTTGATAACTCCCACGTGGGAGTGGAACAGGGTGAGCTGCCATAGGGAAGACTGAATGGAATAAAGGAGTATTTTTACACATGTGAGCACAAGATGACAGAGTAACCATCTCCTCTTACGATGAGTTGAGGTCTTGCTCTTTCACCACCACCCCTCACCATTTCAATGTTTTTCTTTTTCTTTTTTTTACCTCAGACATAAAAATTATGAAGTTTTATTATTGTTTTTCATAATACAGAATAGTTATGGATCTGATATATATTTATATATATATTTAAGAACATCTTCTAGGCACGGTTGGTGTATATACAAAGTGAACTGAGTTTGGAGTTCCTCAAGGCTCAGTCTTTGGGCAAGTTTCATTTTGTTTTATTTATAACCAGCGTGCACACAGTGCTGAACTACACTTTACAAATTTGCTTTTTGTGCCAGGAAATGGGTGCAGACATATTTTAGCTCCCTATTTAGAGGTTTCCTAGATATTAAGTGTGATTTTCTTTGAAAATGACATTTAGTATTTGGAGAGAGCTCTAAGAAAATCACTAAGTCAGATCCCAGATCTTAAACAGATGGCATTTGAGGACACACTTACGGCACTTTATCTTTGTAGTGTGGGATAGAGGAGCTTCAGGGGGGGGGCTTTTTCTGAAGTATTTAAGATCTAAAAGAATCTCATAAGGTGAATCGGAGAAGTTATTTTGCTGTGAATCCTAATGGACGGGGGATAGGAAACAGTTTGGCTACGACAATAACGAATAAAGAACAGCTAGTGCGTACTGTGTGAAGTCTTGTACTTTTTAAGTGATGCCTTAACTGTCTCCTCTGTTAACTGTTGAGATTACTGAGATTGTACCATTGGAATAGAGGGGACTGGGTTCTTACTGACTTCCTTTTATTCCTTTCATCTGTGTGTAAATACACAAAGTACAGTATCTAACCCTCTCTCCAACTTTTTCTTGCTCTTCTTTTCTTTCTTTCCTTTGTCCTGTGCCTGTGTGGCCCTACTTTGGGATGTGGAGGGGAGCAGGAAATGTATGAACCATGAAGGCATGTGTTTATGCTGGCTGTAGCAGAACTTCACCAGCCAGTGGGAAAACAGACATCACAGGACTGTTTCCCCCCTCCTGTTTTCTCTCTCTCTCTCTCTCTCTCTCTCTCAAAAACTTTATTTCTTTAGAAACTACTTACATATATCTACCCTAACCCTTTAATATTAAAGCGAGAATCTATTTCTGCCATTCTGTTCTTCCATTAATAACCAATTCTGTTCTAATGTTTAATTTTATATGTACAGACGGGTTCTATTTATATTATCATTATTTTTTTAATGTGGTTAAACACATTCTAAGTTACCCCAAATGCAATTTACATGGGAGCAAAACATAGCCTATTATTTGTATTTTTTTTTTTATGTTAACATTCCGTTACTAAATGTAATAGCGTCCGTGAGTAATTTTATTTATTTATTTATTTATTTAGTTTTAAACTTTTCTTTTGGAACTGGCTTGTATCAGAAGCTTAGAGAAGGTGCTGGGTTTTTGGTGCTGGGGGAGGACAGGTGACGGGCCTGTTACAAATGGACACATTTAAAACAGTGTTCTTTTTAATTACTCTTAAAACAAGAATCTTTCAAAGAGTAGATCTCGTGTAACAGAGCTTGTTATATTTGTGTGTTTCCTAGTGATGGTCTGATTTTGTAGCCTATAACTTTCAACTACATTTCTGCAAACCCAGATTTTTGGAAAGTTTGGGACATTAAATATTACACAATTAAAACACGAACATGTGACTTGTTCATTCTTTCAAACATTTATTTAAGTGTCAAACATTTAAATGATGTTGTATTTTGTTTTGTAAAGATTATAAACTCACTAGAAAGCTTAGATAAAGGCTAATTAAGAGTGAAAAGTTAATAGAATATTCAAATTACACTGGTTTGAAGCATTGAAAAGGGTCTGAACTGATAAGAGGAGGATATAATGAAATATGGTGACAGTGTAATTGTGAATTGCAATGCTGGAAACCACTGCTAAATATTTCTGACCCTCAGACAGTGTTGCATGATAAACAACCAGGCCACTGTGAGAGATTTAGCCACATTGGCTTGGGAGGAATTTGGAAACTATCTGTGGGGCAGCACAGTGGTGCAGCAGGTAGTGTCACTGTCACAGAGCTCCAGGGTCCTGGGTTTGTGGGTTCGAGCCCTGCTCTGGGTGACTGTGACTCCCCGTGTCCATGTGGGTTTCCTCATGTTTGTCCGGTTTCCTCCCACAATCCGAAAACACACGTTGGTAGGTGCGCAAATTTGTCCAAAGGTGTGTGTGAGTGTGTGTCGTCCTGTGACCCCTTCAGGGTGTGTTGCTGCCTGACGGACGCCCAGTGCTTCCGGGTAGGTCATGACCCTAAACTGGACGGGCGGTTGCAGACAATGAATGAATGAATGAGAAATCTATATGTCAGTACATTGTGTGCAGAAATGCCATCAAGACCTCTGGGCCCAAGCCTCGTTTTAGATGATGATGTGTGAATATACGCTGTGTTCGGAAGATTCTCCAATTCAGCTTCAGTTGGGGACAAATGGATAAATAGGTCATTTTTCGGTGCTAAAGATGCAAGGAAATACCCAAGGACTGTAATAGTAAAAGGTGCAAAAGCCAACATTTTCCATGCCATAGGTGTGCAGAAAAGCCCAGGGCATGGGTGAGTCAGGTATGCGTGAATGTACCCTTCACATAGAGTTGTCTATTGGGAGTTCTGATAAACATATGCTGTCATCAAGGCAATATATTTAACCTTGATTCTCATTTTGCAAGAAAGTGCCAGGCTTTATTTTGCACTTGCTACAAAAGTGTGGCTTCATGTCTGGTCTCCAAGATCTGTCTCCTACTGAAAATATATTGAGCTCCATGAAGAGGAGAATCAGAACGTGGGGACCATAGACTGATGAACAGCTGAAGTCTTGTATGAAGCCATGGGTAAACATTAGTGGAGTCAGTTAAAGATAAAAACAAATAACGAATATTAGTATTCGCTCGTATTTTTGAAGGGAGGTCAGACTCGTACCTGTGAGGTGCTGAAACGAGTTCGTGTTAAACTGGTTAGAGGATTTTGTTTTTTTTCTCGTTATTATAACATCTCAACTTAGTTTTTCTGATTTCTGAGTTAATTCGCTGTGTAAATGTTGTGCTTGGCGTTGCCCACAGTTCATCACTGCCGTGTTTGCACATAACTTAAGCTTAATCTTAACTTAAATCTGGAAGCTTTTGAAATGAAACATGCTGTGTTCAGCAAAAGGTCCAGTTTCTGTTCCTTATTTCTCAAATAATTCTCAAATGATTAAATAATGGCTTTAATAAGAAAATTGGAGTAACACAGAGGTCAGTTATTGTCCCAGTCTTTTTTGAGTATGTTACAAACATCATTATTTATTCTTGGTTTTATTACATTTTACAGACTGTCCTCATATGTCTGGAAATAGGGTTTTACTGTATACATTTTAAACCATAATTAAATTTGTACAAAAGACAGTTTAAATAGCACTAACATATTTTATTATCTCAGCAGTATTTAGTTCTTTAGTTAAGGTAGAGGTAGAGGTAGCATTAGGTTACAATGATGGAAGTATAAGGTTATAATGGAGAGTAATAAACATGAATAGCCAGCGCCAGAAGTCTCAGCTGTGACAATATGGCAGGCCCCAGCTTCTAGTGGCACCTCGCTGAGTCACACTGTCAGCAACTCACACTACAAATAAATGGCCAAGTCATACTGGACGCTTTGAGTGCTCCTCGGCACATTCTGTCCATTTGTTTGTTGTTGTCAGCCAGTCTAATCATTCCCCACCCCCACAACCAAACACATACACACACACACACACACACACACACACTCCTCTGCAAGGGGCAGCATGGCCCTGGGAGCTGTCGGGCTCTGGGAAGCCAGGCCGGGTGAGGAAGTGTTAGAGAGGCATGCGTGTGTGTGGATTCTGTGTGTACAAATGTGTGTGGTTGGGTTATGTGTGACTTGGAGCAGAGGGGCCAGCTGGATGTGTATAGTCAGCATTATGTGGTTTTGGCCTATGAACATTTCAATGCAGGGAGATCCATCTTTTCCATCTAGCCCTTCATTTCCTCCTCTCCCAAAGCGAAAGGAACAACCACCACCACACACACACACACACACACACATGCTCTGGGAAAGGAGGAAGGACGGGAAAGGAGAAAACGAATGAGAAGGATTTGTGGTTATTAATTAATCTTCAAGTCGACACTCAAACCAGAAAAGTAGCGGAGCAGATGAGTACATCCTCCGTCTTCTCTTCGAAAGATGGTCACTGTGAAGTAGGGGTGGCGAACGAGTGACTAGGAACCTCAGGGCTGTTTAAGGAGAAACAACTGACACCACTGAAGACTAATCAGAATATTCTCAGCTGTTTTGAGAAAAGAAATAGGCGTGTAAACATTGTTGGTTTTAAAATCCATCATTCGCTCACATGTTCATAGAGTGGATATCACTGCTGCCCAAAGAAAAATATTCATCTCCAAAATAATGACTGTATCGAAGAAGGGAAAAAAACTTTAAATTTCAGTGGAAGTCCAAGTAAAAAGATTGTATTCCAAGTGATTTTGGGCCAGTTTTATTGGTTCATTCATCAAATCCTTATACAATGTGAAGGACAGCTGCTGTGTTCCAGTGATGTACCGAACTGAAAATCAACAAAAATGGAAATGCTTGTTTGTCCTTGGTCAGTGACAATATGTGAAGTAGCTTTTTTTTCAATTAATTATTGGTGAGGTTACAAACACCAACAATACACAAGTGATTTTCACCACTTTACATTGGAACGATTGTTGACGCAGGCATCCAGCGTAGAAAAGGACAGTCCGGGATAACTACACATCCTAAAGTCACCATGCCCAAAGCCAGGTATCGGCTAGCAGCATAGAGTTCACCCCAGCACTGGGCTGTGGAGCGGTGGAACTGTGTTCTTTGGAGGGAGTTCCATTCCAAATGTTTTTAATGACGTGAGCTGACATTTGTGATGCAGAACTAAACATCAAACATCTTGACAAATGTCCACTTGCTAGTAGTACGTCTGTATACAGAGACAAAGAATAAAGAACCAGAAATATTTCAGAACTTCACCTGACTTTGATGATAACGTTAACATTACTCTTCGGTACTTGAACTTTCGTACAAAGCCTGTAATGTTGGTGGATAATATCAGTTTAATAGTCACACAAGTGCAGAATATGACACAAAACCATCATCCATCATTTGCACATTGGGAAATGGACGACACGTTTAATAAAGTGTCATGTTTTTCCCCCTCACAGAAAACTAATCAGGCACAAAAACATTTTTAGCTGAACCAATAAATAGGCATTTAATCGTCAGCGAAACTGACCACACTACAGTTAAGTTACAGTCCTGATATTACAATATGGCAAAGTAAGGTTTGCATTTTGTTCGCTGTCCAATTAAAACATGTATCTGCTGCAATTGTAGTTTTACAGCAGGAACAAACCTTCTTAACTTTCAGTGGAAGTCAAAGCAAAAAGATTTAATTCCAAGTCATTTTGAAGCATTTCTCTCGGTCCATTCTTCATTAAATGTTCACACAACATCAAAGACAGTGGGTGTGTTCATATGATGTAGAAAATAAATCCAATTTTAATTCCAGCAACATTCTGTTATGTAATATATCAGGCTAGGACTGCCTTTGTCTAACAGTCAATACCTTCAAAACCCGCAGTCGGTGAAGAAGAGTGAACCCAGAACTCAGTACTTTCGCTGGTAAAACCCACAACAGCTGCACGTTTGGAATACTTTCAGCGTTTAATATGAATGATGATAGTTACACTTACATAGCACTTTTCTAAAAGCTCAAATCACTTTACAGCTTTGGAACAGAGAGCTAATGTAATACGTAATAACAGCAGAGGAAGTAGAAGTACTAATGGAGGAGACTACGAGGACATTATTGAGAATAATGTCAAAGATACAAAGAAGGTAATCTGTCCCCAGAAACGGTTGGCAACAGTAACACAGCCTGAAAATAGACCTTTATTTAGCAATAACTGGAACTATGTGTTGTGTCGACCAGATGTTTGGAAATTGTAGTAAAAAGTACGGTCAATTAAATGACTTTTCGAGTTTTCGTTTTCTTTCTTTTTCTAGTGTTCTGAAATATAAAATTAATATGGTACATTTAAAAAGGAAATGGCACAGAGCTAGCAAACCATATTCCCTAAGCCCAGAGTTGTTCAGGTCAAGCCGAGAGTCGGATGCCCCTTAATGCTTATGAGCAGATGTTGTTATATAAAACTCAATGGCTTCAAATTAACAGTATGCTTTATGCATGTAACTAATAAACTACTTAGATGTGCAAAGCCCTATTAATATAATACAACTTGTCCATTTTGTAACGGTCAGTTCACATGCTGCAAACTGGCACTTACGTTTAAAATAGAATCTGTTGCCTGTTTAGATTAAATTTAAATAAAGATAACATCACAGTGTGTGTAAAAGGGGAGTAGATGTGAACCACAGTGAGATGGGTTTTAAAAAACAGACAAAGAATAATACACAAGTTTACATCATAAAATATCACCTCAGACGGTCTATAATTAACTCCAGTTCTAATTTAGTGAATCAGTTTAATTGGAGTTCCATCAATAACACATTTATATGATTTCAAACTCAAATGAAAACATGGTATGACTAACTCGCCTTGGGTTCTGTTCGTGTGGTTCATAGAATTTAAACATTACATTTCTGCGTTTATGAGACTAAAGTAGCACAAACAGATTCTTACTTATTACACACCGTGACACATTTCCTCCTGGAGTGGAGCTTGGACTGCATCGTGTATGAGTCTGTGTGCAGCTCAGTGCTTAGCAGTTGAATTGCAGTCCACAGCCCAAACACCATAATCCTCTCTCTACCACCACATGGCATTCCCACAAACACACACACACACACATTGTACAGCAGGGCTTTAGTGGTGGATGTAAAAAAATAATAAATAAAAAAATGCAACAAGCCTCTTAATGATTTAATCAGTCGAAATTCATTTGTAGCGATACATTGGGAGTGGACGGCTTGTCCCTGCGTAATGCCCGGCAAAGAGAGAGTGATTATATCAGTGGGGATTACAGCTGCTGTTGTGCTTTTCTGATTGAGAGTTTAGTGGGGTTTGGTGGAGGTCAGTGCAGCTGCTTGATCCAGCAGTCCGTGATCCTCTCTGCTCAACGCCGAGCCTCTTGAGCTGCTGCTCAAGCTTCACGTAAGATTCCATGTGTTGAGCAGAGTAGTTGAGCCCAGACCAAATTTGTTCTGTGGAATCAACAGTTGTGAGTTAGGCCAGAAACACACACACAACCTACTGATTAAATCTACTTTCTATCGTAAAGATGCTTTGTTCTCGCACGCACTTTCAATCCACATGCACATAGATGTGTGTGTACGTGTTTGGACTGAGCCCAGACTCTATCCTGATTGATTAGTAAGCTGCTGTGAGTATTAAAGAATTATGTTTTACTGATCAGAGAAAATAAGCTGCAAAGCCACAGGTATTATGAGTGCTAACCCATCAGGATCTTCTGATTCAATCTATTATTGACACGTTTGCCAGAGAGAGAGAGAGAGAGAGAGCTTTGTCTTAATGGGGACATATTATAGGGGAAAAAATCTCTTTTTCAGTACATTATCATGTTCATTTGGGGATCTGGAGCTCATATGATGACCCAGTCCATCAGTAAACCTGGGATAAAAGAAGTCAATCTGATTTTATGCTGCACCTTACATACAGTGCTGATATTTCTGAATCCTCCCACCTCCTGGTCTAGGCATCTCCAGTCACACTGCTGAACCCATGTTAACATGAAAGCTCAAAGACGAGGTTAAACGGAGCAAAGTGTACTCATTAAATATGGAGAAAAGAAGAAGAGGTGAAAGAGAGAGTTAAAACCCATGAATGTGAGCTGTGGCTCATTCTCATTTAAAGGAACGTGTGCTGAAACGAATCCTCCTGTGCAGGGCTGTTAGGGGGAGAATGGTGCTGTATTGTTTGGTCCTTGTGGTATTTTGAAAAAGGTGTAGTATGTCAGTATGTGTAGAATGACACTGTACAGAGGTTTAGTGCATGTTCCAAATTTAAGCCAAGCAACCTCTGTATTAGTCAGTAATTAGTAGGTGTTTCAAAGTTTCAAACAAACTGTCCAATGACAATCGGTGTAGTAACTGTATATAGGCATATAATTAACTGACAAATCAGTGCCAAAATATATATTTAACATTTGAACCCACAGTGGCTTTCCCCTTTTGCTTTAAAATGACCAAAGCAGTGTTTTTGTTTGTTTGTTTGTTTGTTTGTTTTTTAAACTCCTCTGTGTACTCCTCTCTCTGTGGAATCTAGGCAATGGGCAAAGAAATTAATTAGTCATTCTTTCTGTAAAACATATGGAGCCATAGTTCTCCACGGGGAAGCATCCCGCACACACAAGTTTAAGCTTAAAGTGTCCATTACTATCATTATTATTTTTTTTGCACAAGCTTAGGTTTTCAGAATGTGTAGATTTCATCAGGAAATCCTCAGTTAATCAAAGAAGAAATGAAGAATTTGTATTCTTGAAAATTCCAGCCCAGGCTCAGGTTTGGGAACAGACCCAGACTACACCAAGGACATTTGATATATCCTTTGACTCTCTTTCCCCTGACTTCCATCTCAGCCTCAGTTGGACTTGGCCTTGGCTGTTATTGGCATTACCACCCCTGTAGTTGGCGTCCGTACACATTCTTTAATTGAGCTTTGAAAGAGCCCCTCACAATTTTTGTGGTGAGAATTCGAAACCCGTAAACTTTGAGCGGGATAATTATTGTTTAATTCCCCATATTTCATTCCGAAGTCAGAGGCGAGCTTGCTTTTCAAGCCCTAAGCGAAGGACAATTTTACACATTACCATTAACCCTTCTGGGCCTATCCTCAGGGACAGTGGCCTTTAGCTTTAATGTGGTTCATGGAATCTCAGTCTTCTTACGGCCAGGAAGACATGAGGGCTTTCTGAGCTTAGCAGAGGGGTTTTTCATGAAGGCTCACCAATCTAGTGACCGGAGAAACAAGCACAGGGGAACAGCCTTCGTGGAAAGAGCCTCCATCGAACGTCTCATATAACCCCAATTAAAGAGCCATTCAGGGCTGTTTCTGCAGAAACCATTTCCAGACCTTCTTTGTCTTACTTCTTGTGCTCTCTCTCTCTCTCTTTCTCTCGCCTTTATCCCATTCTCTCACTGTCACTGTGCACTTGCATCTCATTCTCCTTTTTTTTTTGCCAACTCTCTTTCCCTCTATCTCCCGTTTTTTTTTTTTTTTTTCTTTCATTCGTCTTACGATCCCAGTGGGGTGACTCGGTAAGGTATTTCCTGCTGTAAGTCTTCCCTGCGCCGCTCTCTCACCCTGCCCAGGGAGCTGTGAACCAGAGCAGGCGCCCGGCCCGACAGCAATGGGCCAGCAGAGAGAGAAACTCAACCTCCATCCTGGACCTGCACTCGCCAAACGTTTCAGAGCATTTGGATTAATCTGGGGTCAGCCTGTCTTCTGTGTACTAAGGAGCCAGGCTGATCCATGAGAAGTTTACAGCGTCTTGTGTTCTGTACCTTCTCTGAGATGAAACAAAACGGGGCAGATACAGCAGAGGAATCTCTGCCCACTGCCTCTGACCTATTTCACAATGTTGTTGATGAGCTAGTTCATCTTCACATATGATTGGACTCATAACTTGTTCAAGTGGATCACTTTAGGTTTTGTTAGGGTGCAGACACAAAGCTTGGACAGAAAGTTTTCACCTGTGTGTGGGTTTGAACCCAAGTGTCAGGCACCATTTAAAGCTTTACTCAGGAGTCCCCTGGGGTTCTGTGTGAACCCCTGAACTTTGAAATGGCTCTCAAAGAAGACCGTGAATGATGTGTCTGTTATTTTGCAGTGTTTCGTTTCTCTTGAGAATGTTTTGCAGCTCGTTACTTATCTCTACCGTCTTCTACAAGTTGCCAGAGTCAGAACTAGCGACCTCACCTTTCTTCATTCTATGTCTAGCTTTTCACTTCCGTCTCTTTGTCAATCTATATTTCTCTGTCCTTGGCTGGAAGTCATCCTGTGTTTACATGAGATGGGAAGCAGCTCAATGCAGTCCCCCCCCCCCCCCCCCTCCTGCTTCAGGCCTGCAGTTTGGAGGGTAGACGTGGCCAAAAGCCCACATCTGCAGTTTGGAGTGGTGGAATTTGAAACGGAGGCAAAATATACAGGAGGGTTTGTTTTCATCCCAAGTGCTCCCACAAAGCAGAACAAGAGAAATAGAAAGC
This sequence comes from Hoplias malabaricus, assembly GCF_029633855.1. Classification (NCBI taxonomy): domain Eukaryota; kingdom Metazoa; phylum Chordata; class Actinopteri; order Characiformes; family Erythrinidae; genus Hoplias; species Hoplias malabaricus. The sequence goes on along the minus strand of NC_089812.1, from coordinate 37,654,682 downwards.
TGCAGGAAAAAAAACGCCAGCCGAAATGAACGCTCAGGCAGTCCTCTGCTGGATCTTCTTTCCATTTTGATGTGAACTATAATCCGCTGTAAGTGAAATCACATGGTGAATTATCCCATAGAGAAAGACAGAGAGACTGGTAACGGAGGCTGTAATGATGATGAAGATCTCTCGTTCCTCTAATGAATCTGCTGATTGGATTTGCTCTTCATCCCAGCACAATCAGCCACTATGGTGCATTTCTTGCCTTCATCCACTACCGCCTCCTCTTGTCTCGTGGCCAGTGAGGGAAATGAACTGACGTTGTTTGTTCCAGCAGTCATCACATGACCACTCTGCAAACGCTTAGAACAACTCATTTACCACTGTCCAAGACACTTGAACCATTCATTCATTCATCCATTCATCCATTCACCCATTATCTGTTCCAGTTCTTATCCGGTTCAGGGTCACGGTGGGTCCGGAGCCGACCTGGAATCATTGGGCGCACTTGAACCAGCCTTTTCCAGTTTGATGCTTGGTAGATTTAAATCTGATATCATTTAAGTAGGAGTTCATATGAAAATTGCATTCCCAGAAGGCACTGGTGTATTTGAATATGTTAATATATAAATGTAGCATGTTTCAATACTTTGAACAAAAACAGAAAGCAAAGAAACGATCTGTCGCAGCCAAATCTTCCCCAGTCAGGCTCTGCATTTTGAAGTTGAGATGAGAACTGTTTAATGTCGATGTTGCAGCAGTTTGATGGGTGGAATTTGTTTTCAGATACATGAATAGGAATGAATTTAGATAGCAGGCGTGTAATGGATGTTAAAGTATTAAACACATTAGAAATGGCAGTTTTGACTTCTCATCTGGAAAATGATTTCATAAGAGTGTGTGTTACAAGGGACCTACTTTTAAATGATACAAATGTTACACATGATAAATTTAAACTTTACAAACGTTCTTTGATCCAATATGCTCCATTATCTCAGAGTGGACAAATTGGTTTATTTATTTATTTATTTTTTTGGGGTGTCTATAGTTGCCTATTGTTGCTGGGTCCCTGTTACAGATTAGTGACATAATAGGATTCATTTAGGTGTCCACTCAGTGCTCGCTTCTCCTTCCAAATAGTTTCTGAACATTTTGTAAACCGCCGTGTAGATTTTTCCATGAAATACAACAATATATGGACCATACACAAACTAAAAGTGTTTTCTATTAATGAGATAAGGCTTTTGAAATAGTGAAAAAAAAGTCTGAAGTTGATTTTTCTACTTCTTCTTCTTCTGCTTCTTCTTCTTATTTTAATTTCAACACTGCACATATTGCGTTCTGACTTGCCGCATAGAATTTAAAGCTTGTATAATGTGAAAAGACCCTTTGGCTTCCAGCTTCAACGTTTCATTCCAGGAAACATCTCTACCTCATGAACTATTGCTCTTTCTCCTTCTGGAACTGTATGTGACCTACTTTCTGTACAGAGACAGGCCTTTAGCTGAGCTGAAAACCCTGCAAGACCTGTAGCATTAATGGCTCATTCCTCTCTTTCCCTCTACTGCCTTCCCTCCCTCTCTCCTCCCTTCCCTCGCATGTCAGAATCCACATACCCCCCACCCTCCATCCTTCTCTGGAATTTTTTTTTTCCACTTGCAATTACAGTAATATGTAACATCAGGCGTAGTGAGATTTAGGGTTTTACCTTACATAACCCAGTGGATTTAGTCAAAGCTGAGCCTCAGAGCTAACAGGGTCGGTACTCAAAAAAAAAAAATAGTAATAAATAAAGCTCAAATGGCTCAAATCCCCCAAAGGGCCTGTGGAGCAGGAGGATAGCAGGGGCTTTTCTAGCCATGATACACCAGCACATACTATACTGGGTCATACTTCATACTGCTAGCAATCACACCTGTAGGCATTACTTAAAGCTGAATATGGTTTGAAGGGCTAGTCCTTTTCCTATTGCTTTGTTTTAACTTTGTCAAATTTGTCAAAGCATATTTCATGTCTTACAACATGTAGAAACTCAGTATTTGAGCCATTTGGTCATTTGCCATAGTGGCTGACTTGATGAGAAGTATAAGATTTGTTTGGAAAATTGGAAGTGTTTTGGGGAAAGATGACTTTGACATTGGGTTTTAATAAATTGCAGATTGTTTTTGCCTCAAAAGTAACTTTGGTATACATATATATTTTAAACTTAGATCTTTGGCTAATGGTCAACTATACTAAATGATACTGAACAGCAAGATGGTGTTTGTTATTCTGGGCACTATGTGTATGTCAAAGTTGCCATGTTCTTCCTGGCCAGCAGGTGGCTTTAATCCATTTGAATCATTTGCTGGATTTTGCCAGCCCAAAGCAAAGCCAGCCGCTGTTCCCCAGTGCACTCAGCCAGCGTCCTATCCAGTGTCGGGCCAACATACTCAGGCTGTAAATTTAACCAAATGAACACCACCATGGCCAAGAACAAGGGAGCGGGAATGGAGGGACGCCTGCTGAGGAGAGGAGTCATGGATGGATGGAATAAAATATATTATTGTACAGAAGTGCAAGCTGTTCTGTGACTTAGGTCAACATGTAGCATTACAGCAAGATTTCTTTTTTTCCCTCCCCCCTCCCGGAGGCGCCTTGCTTTTTAATTTCTCAATAGTTTAAAATCCTGAGTCTGGGGAAGTAAAGCTGTAGGATTAGGTTTGTAAAAAGAAGATGGAGAAACGGATGAACGAGGAAGGGAATGAGTGGCTCTGGCCGTTGACCTGGTCAGAATGGTCTCAGAGCGGTCAAAACAAGGCTTTAGAGAGGGGTGGCGGAGTGGGGGTTGCTGGGTCTTACAGCTCACGCAATAGCAAGATCAATTTGGAGATTAGCTCCAAGCAAGGCCTCCTTTGCTTTTAGGCCACTGGTGTTCTCTATCGTCACCTTTCCAGCACAGGTTTTTTTTTCTGGGTACTACTTGGTACTAGAAGGTCACCAGTCTGGGTCAAGTGTCCCTGAGCAAGGCATATAACCCCCAAAATGCTCCCTGTGCACAGAGGATGACTGCACACTGCCCTGGGTGTTTGTGTGTGTGCTCACTACCACGGCTGGGTTAAATGCAGAGGTCACATTTTGTTGTACAGTTATACAATGGTCATAGAGCATGTCACTTTCATTTTACCACTTAAAGCTGACTTTATTTCTGAATAATTTCTGGCCACATTTATTTATTAATCAGTACCTAATTCAAGTGTTGAGACAAAAACTTATCCAGAGCAACTTACAGTTGTAATCATTGTACAGAAGTGGGAAACTGTAGCCTTAGGAGTCTTGCCCAAGGACTCGGCACTCTTAAAGCTTGCCGCTTTTCCACTGGCAAGGCTCCCCCACGAAATGGAACAGGTGACATCGCAAATCCCTGTCTTTAACAGAAATCGCTGGCTTTGAAAACCACAACAACTGCGCCAGTATAGTTAGGCACTGTTTACTCCTCGTGTATTCCCGTGGTGTTTTTGTTTTTTGGACTGAACACGGCTCCGTGCCCCAGTTCTCACAGATCAGTTTTACTTGTTGGACGTTTGGCTTTCACTGGAAATTTGTGTCAGCCATTGGCTCAAGGAGCATTTAAACCTCTTCAAAACTTACGAGCTGCCGTTGTGAGTCCAATAAAAATAAACGTGAGCTGTAACTTTAGAGAATTAACCAGCGTCGGTTTGTGCTGGATTTGAATGAGCTCTGCATTTCATGGTGATAGACGTGTCTCTGTGGCCAATCAGCGCTCTGCAGGGTTTACACCTCACCTACTCAGCACGGTTGGAACCCGGAGTGAGGTGGGACTGAAAACGTACCCGGTTCCAGGGACCAGGACCAGATTTGTCCGGTGGAAAAGCGAAAGCGCCGTGCCGAGTGGAGTAGAGTCGTGTAGGTCCCGTGCAGTGGGAAAGTGCCATTATTGGTGCAGTGTGGTTTGCTAACACAGATGGAGCACTGAACCCTGGTCTACAGTGTTACAGTCTGTGGTGTTACACTAAACCGTTTGTACAGTGGTGTATCGTACCCAGGGGGGTGAGATACCACAGTGTCACCATTCCTGCTGTTTGCATCTAACCTCTCTAAATATCTTTACAATTTATCGATGAAATTCTCCCTTCTGAGCAATAAAACTGTTACGAATTAGAATGGACAGTGCTGTCTGACTTTAATCTGCCGTGTTTCTCTCCTGCTGCTTTTCACACGTTTAGTTTCAGGATGAAAGTTACTAGTGTGCTCCGAGGAGCACGTCCAGCAGAGCTATTTTATTCCAATATTTTCATTTGCAGTGCGGCCCAGGCAGCACGGTGCAAATAACTGTTCCATTCATCTCTCTTTTGGTTTCCTTCATTTCTCTGCTGCGGTTCAGCCCTTCCCCTTTCTTTGGGTGGTTTGTGTATTTTTTTTAAATATTTTTTTTTCTGTTCTTGTTTTAATGGGCTCTTCATTAGCCTGTGGCCACACACACAGAAAGAGAGAGAGAGAGAGAGGGAAAGAAAGTGAGAAGAAGAAAAAGAGGAAAGTAGTGGAAATTGAATCATGAAACAAGTACCACTTTTCCATAATAATCTGTTCCAACCTTAAATATATACTTTGAATTTTTAACTCTCCTGCTCCCCTTTCACACACACACACACACTCACACACTAATGCACACACACACTCCCCCCACTCCCTCGCTCTCTCATTTCTTATTCCACTCTTCACCATTTTCCTCTTTTCTTAATGATTGCTTCAGCGAGGCTATTTTCCATTCATTTCTATTTGTTTGTTCCTCCCTCATTTGCTTTCCATCTGTTTGGTCATTGCTCATGTAAACTTTGCTTTTCGTCATGGTATTTCCAGAGTAGTCTTTCTGCTCCTGATTAAATTGTATAAGCAATTTAAAAAGACACCCCCCTCCACCCCCTCTTGCTCTCTCTCTCTCTCTCTCTCCTCTACCGGTCAGAGAGTGGTTTGTTTTGTCCACGTGCGTTTGAGCAAACTTTTCCCTGCCAGTGTTTGTTGAGTTTTCAAGCAGACGCATCTTGAAGCCATGAGGCCCCTCTCTGTGCTGTGCACCGCCGGTTTCACCCTACACACACAAACACACACAACACACACACACACACACATGCCGTCAAGCCCTGCTTCAGCTCAAGCTGAGAGCACTCAGGGACGGAGAGCTAGCTGGCTGTGTTTAATGTGCACATTCTTTCACATGAGATAACTCAGCAAAGGAGAAAGCAAGCCAACTCCTTCCCACACACACACACACACACACACACACGCACACACTTACTTACTCGTATCCACTTTCACTGCTGCTACGTCTACATCAACTTGGTAGAAATCTAAATCACACTGTTAATAAATATCATATGAATCAATCCCTTGGTTATTAAGTTAGCAGTGAGTGTAAGCGTAGTGAGTAAAATCACTGCCCTTATTTCCACCTGGATGAGTAATGCCTGCTACACCAGAGTCCAATTCTTTTGACTACGTTGAGTGCGCCGTACTGTGTGAGTTCAGTTGGGAGTGCATCAGTGTGAGTGCTAACCGTGCCTGGGTTCTGATACTCACTGTAAACACAAACGGTGCCAAAGGGATCAGTCTGGTCCACTTATAGACACATATACAGGGCGTAGTGGTCTACTGTGCAGAGATTACATGGTTACAGTTACATTCTAGCACCTGTGTATACTGCAGCATTAAAGGTGGAAGTAGAAGTTCTGAACAGAAAGCAGCACAATACGCAGCTAAACTCAGCTTCATATGACTGAGAGTTAGAGTGGGGGATAATGTAGGGTTGTCAAAGGCATATGATGTCTTAAATGTACCTATGTTTAAGTCAGGCGACACTTCTCTGATATCACTGTAGACAGGCAGAAAGCACAGCTGAAGTGCTGCTTTTCTGTGTTGTGAAGAGGTATCAGGCTCCTGAAGGGTCAATCCTTATTGTAGGGGAAGATGTAAACCACTACAATGAAGTAGGGCTGGGCAATTAATCAAAAATTAACCGAAATCGACATTCAGAACGTCTAATCGACTTCTATAGCGATTATATGTATTCTGTTATGTCCCCACTGTGTTCACATACTGTCCCTTTAAAACCACGCTACCAAGCTGTAGTCACGTGATTCTGCCCCCTATCTGCCACATGGAACCAACCTAAACGCAGAGGCCAACCAAGCGACTGGAGCTTGTACCACGTCTGGTTCGGACGTGTTGTTTTGACTATAATTAAAACGACACTGAACAAAAAACATCAACAAACATCAAACACCTGTCTGATTCACTACATCTCAGGTGAGGGGACAGTTGTACTATTTAGATTTTTTTCTCGGATAACCGTACCTTTAATTCTGGTAGTTCAAAAAGACAGATCCACAGATCCACAGAGGGCCGGTGTGGGTGCAGGCAGAAGCCACACCTCATTCCACCTGTTTTTAATCAGTGGATCTCATCAATAGATCTTGACTTTCAGTAATGTGGGGATTCTGCTCAGTTGAAAGGAAAACCTGCACACACCAACCCTCTGGATTCGGTTTGACACCCCTGTTCTAAAGGTAGGGGCCACTGAACAACACTATGTGTGTGTGTGGCTGATACGTCCACATGGTGTCTTGGTTTTAGGGCCGGTGCTGTTTGTAATCCCACTCTGTATCTGTGTCTTCCATGGAACGTTGTTTCCCTCTCTCTTTCTCCCTCCCTCTCCCTCTGACTCATCCCTATGCCTTCGCTCTCCATTTTTTTCCTCTTTATTGACAGCTCCCCTCCCAGTGACTTGCTCCTTTCTTCCACTCTCCATCCACAACAGTGTCACCACACCCTTTCCACTTTTCACTTTTTTAAATCTCTCTATCTTCCTTTTTGCCTCTGCATACATTTAAAGCTGCTTTTTATAAAGCCCGGGCTGGAGTGCTGACATGCACAGACGCAGAGTGAAACATTAGCCTGGAGTGGACGGCCTGCCAACCAGACGCAGGGTGCTCTAGATTTCATTTATGGCTAACTGTTAGCATTTTTGCTGCAGTGGGCTTTTGAAGTTCCAACTGGAAAAATAGCATACGCTTGCCCCATTACTAGCTCCGAAGTTAAATAAAAAGATGTTGATTTCTGCTTCTCCTTTTCTCAAATGGAGTTAGTAAAACAAGATGTGATTGGTGCCTTAACTTTGTCCGTAGTGCCCACAGGGGGCGCCCAGTAGAAATAAGGTGCACACACTAGCTAGAATGCTAACGCCACTCCCAGGGTGAAACTCACTGAAACACAACTTGAACAATGACAGATGCACATTACTAGAGCTCAAGCCAAACACTGTAAACTGTCTTCTTCTCAAACCAAGTCAGCATTAACATGTTACATCAAACAGATCTGATTATGAGGTTTCTGAGGCAGTGTATGACACACACATATGTGCAAAATCTAAAGCAGATATTTTGCAGCTTGAAACGTATTAATATGGTTTGTTTACTGATAACCTTCACGTACTGCACGATTCGGTGGATGCAGTCTTTATAGCAGCATTTTATAATGCTTCTAATCTACGGAAACCTCTATAACTAGAGTAGAGGGGTAGAAAAGCCTGTCTCACTCTTTCCCCTGCTTCCCTCATTCCTGAGAGACGTGCGAGAGATGGATGCGTAAGCTTTGTGATAAGGCAGAGGCTGATCCATGACCAGAGCACATAGCATCCCATTTACAGTGCTCTTATCTCGGAGGTGCGCTCCTGACGGATGAGCTGGACGGCATTAAGGTCTTATCCACTTGGATAGCTGCAGAGATAGATGGAACCACAGCTTAACTCCGCACTGATAGGTTAATACGTGGTCTGGATTATACGCGTTCGAGGCCGGTTAATAAGTGGATTGATTGATGATGTAAAGCTCCGATCATTAGCTGTAATGTGGAGCGTGTCGAAAACGATTGTAAGCCGCAAGATTAAGCCAAGTGCGCGTGTGACTTATCTGCTTATAGAAACACACACACACATACTCGACTGGCCTCACCTGGCTCCAGAGCAACGTTCTGCCATTTAGCCTCACCAGTTCTAACATACATCAGAGATGGACTGAGAGAGAGATCAGAATAAATAATGTTTATCAGTCATTCTTCTCCCAGCACATGGTAACACTATTTAACCATAGCTGCAATTCAGAACAATTATGTGACTGAAAGGGACAAAAAGAGTGTTTGTGAAGAGTGTGTGTGTGTGTCTCTGTGTGTGTGTGTGTGTCTGTGTGTGTGTGTGTGTACACGCGCCAGGGCAGTGATTTAGAGAAATCTTTTGGTATTTCCTTGTTGCTCCCTTATTCATTTTTTGCTTTTTCTATTCTGTTCTTTTCGTCTCTTAACTTTATATCCTTTCCCCACCCCTCAATGCCACATTCTAACAAACTGAGGCATGGCAGCAGCCTTTTTCCTGCTCTCCTTGAAGCAGTCAGTACTTAAAATGAGCACTCCTCACGATGCTCGGTATTGTTTTTTTTTATTTTTTTTTTATGGGCTCTGCTTACGTGTTTGTGTGTAGTTTTACAGCTCTTGTAAAACACATCCTCCCAGTTCAGAGCGATTATCCTTGTATTTATTTGCATAGTTTACAGGCCAAACGAAAGCCTGGCCAGCAGCCATACTATAGCTGCATGGTGGTTGGCTACGTTAGAGGGAGAGCCCCCCCCCACACACACAAAGAGAGAAAGTGGGCTTCCCAACCCTATGAGGCTCTTTCTGGAAGCTGTGCACTCTCTAACTCTGGCGAAGTGTGTCCTACCGATGTGATGACTGTAGGAGTTATAATGGTGGGATATGGGGATACTGGGTATTTTATTGGAAAGACTTCTGCGTTGATTACCTCGCTGATATACGGTTGACAAGTCCATTTGTTTTCATGCATATACATACAAGGTGGGCCATTTATAAGGATACACCTTAATAAAATGGGAATGGTTGGTGATATTAACTTCCTGTTTGTGGCACATTAGTATATGGGTGGGGGGAAACTTTTCAAGATGGGTGGTGACCATGGTGGCCATTTTGAAATCGGCCATTTTGGATCCAACTTTTGTTTTTTCAATGGGAAGAGGGTCATGTGACACATCAAACTTATTGGGAATTTCACAAGAAAAACAATGGTGTGCTTGGTTTTAACTTTATTCTTTCATGTGTTATTTACAAGTTTCTGATCACTTATAAAATGTGTTCAAAGTGCTGCCCATTGTGTTGATTATCAATGCAACCCTCTTCTCCCACTCTTCACACACTGATAGCAACACCACAGGAGAAATGCTAGCAGAGGCTTTCAGTATCCATAGTTTCCCATTCCCATTTTATTAAGGTGTATCCATATAAATGGCCCACCCTATAGATATATGAATGATCGGTTTCATTTTTGACTGTTGGGCCAGTTTCATACCGGACATTACTGTGTTGAGAATGGTCTGCTAAGCAGAGACAGAATAGACATCTCGTGGTAGGAAATGGGTCAGGTGTGCACTGCAGCAACTGGACTGCCATGTATAGTCCACCTTATAGGCCCCAATCACAGGTGCACTATTGTACTGAATGTTGAATGTATATTAGTCCTGTATAGTGGACTTGTGAGTGGCCAGAGTCAGTACAAGATTCTGATGAATTGGAGAGTGATGTATGTACAGATTCTTCTGTGATACATCACTGGTGCGTTCCCTTTAGGGTTGTGCTTTGTGGTTGGTTAGTCGACCACTCGTGCGTTTGGGAATCACTGAAAAATGGGCTGACCTTCAGACAAGTCCTTAAACAGCGAGTAACTTTGAATGGTTGCACCTGCAAGATGCAACCGATAAAAGCTGTTGATTGAAGCTGCTTGGATGAGTTTTGTTGCACTGGTAATGGAGTAAAACATGAAGGAAATTCTCAAGGGGAATTCCACCCATTTTTTAAAATGTCTGCATAATTAAAGTGAATTGCATCACTCTGGAGATACTTACAGATGTGTTTACAGTGGGGGACAATGATGAGAACCAGACATCTGAACTGATTACGCCTTTTAAAGTGGGACACATTCTACCAACTTCTCCACAGTTAACACAGTTCTAAATGAACCATCTGTGACATGCTTTGGTTGAAATACCACAAGGATCGAACAACACAGCACCATGTTCATCCTTTCTAAACGGCCCAGTTCAGAACAACCCGTTTGAGCCCTGTTTCATTAAATGGGAATGATCCACAGCGAGGCACACAGGAGGGAGGAGCAGAAGCTCTTGTTTTTAGCCGTTTTTGATCAGCTCCCTTTCTTCTCCATTTGGATTAATTCAGTATACTTATTTCTCCATGCACTTTGTGTTTGTTATGCTCCATTTAACCTTGTATTTGCACACTCACATAAACACTGGTCCATCAACGTGGTTGGAGAGACTCAGGCGAGGAGGCGGGACGACTCTCAAGCGTCTGCACGGTGCATAAGATGCAGAATAATGTCAGAACTCATATTAGATCAAAACAACCTCGACTGGGCTTTTTTATTTTACACTTTTTGGATGTAAAGGAGCTCCAGATCCTCACATGAATGTTCTAATATGCTAATGCTAATATTTTTTTTTCCCTTATATGCATTTTTAACACATACAGAGCTGACAGGTACGTTCATTATAAAGGACCCAAAGAAAACACTGCATATATAAATAAAAAAAGACAAATGCAGGTTCATGAGTGGTTTTGGTGAGCAATCAAAAAGATTATTATTGTATTGTAGATATTGAAATCCCTGGCTCCCATCACCACCCCTGTAAATTAGGGCTGTCTTGAATACCATTTTTAGGGCTTTGGGGCCTCAGTCGCATAATTCATAAGTATCAACATTCAATATTCGAATGTTCTGGGGGTGTTTGTCGTTCAGACGCCTGCTTTAATCCAGGGGCTGTGCTGCAGGCTCCCGCTAACTCGCTCTCTAACCGCACAAACGCCGTGGGGCTAAGAGCACAGAGAACACAGAGTTAACCCGAGCTTCATGGAGGTGATCTGGTGTAATTCGAGGTATAAACCTGACAAAAGGGACTGTATCTTCATGGAGGAGCAGAGGGGTTTTTATTTATAACCACATTTAACCCAAAAACACACAGATAACCGAATCTCCAAATTAAAAAACCAAATACCTCCCAATTAACGAATACCTGAGCAGACGAATATTCGGGGCCAGCGCTGCTGTAAAGAAACGATCTCTATGTGCTCAAATCAAATCAATCCACGTTAAACCAAATTTGTATCTTTTCTACGGAAGTTTGAAAGCTGTATTTCTCTGCGTATTGTGTAATAAATTAGCAGAATCTGTGTGAAGTCCAGAGGTGACAGATTCAGGTCTAAAACGTACAAATCCTTCCCAGAATTAAATTTCAGTCGCTCTTACACAACCGAAGTGGGATTGTGATGAATGGAGCAGTCGAGAACTTGGAAAGAAATCCTGAAGATCATTTTATATTTATGTATTTATTTATTTATTTAAAGAGTGAGGGAGTTGGCTTCGGCAAAAGAAATTCGGCTCTGATTGATTTGGCTCATTACTCACTGTATATTTTCCAATTATTGGTCATTTGTACATTTGTTTAAATGTTGGTGATCGATTGTCTGTGCTGTATACAGTGTGTTTAAAATAAGTTCTTGTGCATTCTGTGCTTGATTGTGTACCTGATTGTTGTTGGAGTGTGTGTGTGTGTGTGTGTGTGATTGTGCCTTGATTTATTGTGTGTTTACACAGTGTCTAATGAATGAGCTTGAACACTCCATGTTTGAATGCTGGGTGATGGATGCATACCTCACTGAGCTCCTTTTATGATGCATCATGACTTGTGTACTGTGTGAAAGAATGCTTTTTCCTCTGAAGTGTGTGTGTGTGTGTGTGTGTGTGTGTGTGTGTGTGTGGACATAAACCCCTCAGGCACTAGATTGTCAGTCAATTGCTTGATCTCTGAAAAACAGCAGTGATGAATGGCACAGTGTTGCTACATAATTCAAGGCCTTGTTGGAGCTGAGCTGAGCTGTTATTGAACTCCAGCTGCTACCTCTCTGGTCTTTTAAGACACATCAGTGCAATTATTAGGCCTAATAACTGTCATAATAAGAGATGTTTTGGCGCGGTTGCCAGGTAATTAATATAAGTGTAAATAAAAACAGTTGTACTTAGAATTCCTTTTTCTACTGAGACTTCTTAAGAGTCATCACCGTCCTCGTTTAATCCCAATAACAGACCTTTAAATGTCGTTATATGTTTATATATTCTATATTTAAATATACACTACAGTAGGCTACATGTTTTTTGTCTAGTCTTAACACTGATCTTTATGTTAAATATAGAACAAATAGGATTCTTCTCATTTTCAAACCTCAATGTAACATTTCTCATAATCACACCTGCTTATCTGCCCATCTTTTCTCTCACTCTTTCACATACTCTCTCTCTCTCTCTCTCCACCCCCTGCTTCTTTCTCTCTTTCACCTCCTCTACTCTTTGCCAACAAGTCTCTCTGTCTTTCTCCATTCCTTTTATTTTCCCTGTGCTCGTCTTTCTTGGCAAGACCTGCCATTCCCACAGCTTTACCCATCCCCCTCACCCCCCCCCCCACTCTTTTTCTCTCTTTTTCTCACCAACTCACTTTCAATCTCTCTTTTTGGCACATGGTACCATCACATGATCCACACTCCTGAATCTCTCTTGCGCACACACACACACACACACACATGCTGTCCATACTCAGCACTGCCTGGCAGCTCATATATTCCCAGTGATTTTCTAGAAAAAGCTGTACAGTCTCATTCTGTACTTTAAATTAGAATGGCTGTATTGTTTTTAGGTTTGGGGTCGTCCATTCTGTTCTCCATTTAATTAGTTCACTTCTCACTCACAGTTAGCATCTGAGGAAACAACCATCCTCTTCCTGACTCACTGCCTACCGCTGCTATTTATAATTTGTAGATAACGCTCATCGAGGAGGTTTTCTAAGCCGAATGTTGTTGGAGTTGGAGGTAGTGCTTTGGTCCGGGGACTAACTTGGCAACAGGGTTGTGATGATAGTGGTGGATGTTTTTTTTTTTTTCTGGGAGGAAGAAAGATTACGAAGGGACGTAAGGAGGCATGGATTGACTCATCTCGACTGCTTCATGACTTGTGTAATGATTTCACATGAACTTGTTTACAAATCCCCTTAAATACCCACCCACACATAACCCTTAACCTGTTTCTGAAAGTTGTAAAGTCCCTTACTTCATCTTGTCTCATATTTTTAACAACTTGTAGAACTCAGATGTCTGATACTGATTTACAGATGCAGTACAGGTACAGTATCGGTCACTGAAGGTGTAAATGTACCTTTAAAGGTACTACGGTGTTTAAAAGTTCCCTAAAGGTACATGACATTCTCTTCTTCAGAAGGAGAGAGAAATAGTTTGAAATCCTTCGTTATAGAACTGTCTCATATAAAAAACCATAATAAAAGTCCTGGAGGTTGTTCAGACACAGAGTAGTACGGTGGAAAGTGATTGAAATTACATTTGTAGTCAAATAAAACTTTTTAATAAATAAAACCATTGAATACTTTTAGTATAAATTAAATATGTTTAATATAATTAATATTAATATCATTTTTGTTGCAGTAGTGTGTTCTTGAAATGAATCCAAGTATTTGTCATTGTTTTGTCATATCGCCAAGGATACCGTTATCGTTAAAACACACTAAAATATCGTGATATCATTTTAAGCCAATATCGCCCACCCCTATTACATATGATTGCCCGTTTAGTCGGTGTATTCGTCTAAGAAAGACTCCTCCGTGGTCCTCATTTCCCCACCCCTGCTTTAAGATCCCCCGTCTGTGGATCCCCTCTCCCTCAGGCCTGTGCCCCCTGCCCCCTGGTGGTAGAGACCATTACTGCATCCACTGTTTGTTTATTCACATCTGGAATGAATCAGATCAGCATTAATCACTTTGCATTCATAGCCTCTGGATACATCTATGTTTTACCAAAGCAACACCACCGTGGCCAAGCAGTGTTATTGCGTACTGTGCTGTATTAGTGCGAGACCAGACGGCAGCTTTTAATTGATAAATCGAGGCCACATTGCAGTGGCGCTATAAGCTCCCAAGCATCGTGGAATCCAATCACATGGTGCTGATTAAGATACTTGCAGCATATGCAGCGTAGTACGGATGATATCTCTCTCCACTAGGCTTCGTGGCTTGTGTGTGTGGATTAAACAAATTGTGTGTGCGAGTGTGTCGCCCGCTCTGTGTGTTTAGAGAATGTATAGATTAGAGGTGCGCTATTATCCTTGGAGAGAGCAGCGTTCCGTGTGTGCCAGCCAGCTCTTTACATCTGCCTGTACATCTCTCTAAGCAGAAGACGTGCGGATAGAACATGAAAGAGATGGGCGTCCTGCCAGCTCCTCTCACCCCTCCCCTTTTTTCCACTCTTTTATTCTGTCTCCATCTCTTTCTCTCGTTCTCCTCCCCAGTCCGTGCTCTCTCCTGTCGACTCCGTACACCTCTATCAAATTCAGTGTTTTGTTTATCTGTCCGTGTGATTCCGACGGCCACGTTTTATTCTCAACGTCACTGTCGTCAAACCCGTGGCTTGTGAAAAATCAGCCCTGACTCAGCTTTCTGACAAAATACATGCGCTTGATGCCTCATGGTCAAACGTCTTTTCTCAAAAGAAGCCTGTAAGACTGGAGGTAAGACTGGACAGCAGGTAAACAGCCGTAAACAGGTTCCAGCGGTTACTGAAACATCACCGCAAGCTGATGGTAAACTGGCTGCAGTCACTGATGCTGGGAAAGAGCTTTCATGAATCTAATGTAATTGTCAACTTTTTTAAAATGCTCTTTGCAAGTAATATTCATTCTATTTCAGAACTGACAAATGGCAGGGCGTTAATAAGCCCTCAGACTACAGCTGACTACTGACAGGCATTAGTCTACAATTATGCGCTCAGTTGTTAATTGAGGAGGACATGACCCATCCGAGTATCGGTCAAAAACCTGTCTATTAAATTATGACCTGTCATTTATTGGAAATTAAATGTACAACTTTTTAAACAATAGTAACAGTTAAACAGTTGTATATTTGACGGTTATCTGTGTTAATCGTACGTCACTTGACCACGGGCGCATTTTCCATCATCTCTGCTGCAACGTATTATCTGAGGGAAATTCAAAGCATTTTCTACACAGCGTTAGTGTCCCGTGGTTTAGACGGTTATCTGGCTCCTGATTAATTGTACTAATTATTTTTAAATATCGTTCAGCTCCAGTTTTAAGTTCTTAGAGTGCTTGTTTGTCGAGAGGCACTGCTGTGTCTCTTAACGGTTCCTTCTCACACAGAATGCACTCTATTGTGTCTGTTAGTGCTCATCATGTCGCTCTCGTTCATACAAATCCTAATGGTCCTATTCTCTCTCACACACTCTCTCTTTCTTCTTCTGTACTCCCCTAAGTGAGGCGCTATAGCTCTCTCTCTCTCTCTACCTCTCCCTCAATGCTGGGTGTATCTTTGGCAGCGACTGGGCACAGACGGGGACACAGATGGGCAGTGGGCAACGCGGGGCAGATCCCGGCACACCTGCTCCTCTCTGGCACGACCCAGGCCAAACCCAAACACACACACACACACACTCATGCTCACATTTATACAGACACAGTCGCATAGTCACACTTGTGTTTATACTCACACATGTGCAGTGACAGAGGTAGAGCATCTGCTGCTAGCCAGCGGCTTTCATTCACATTCACAGACATTATTATATATACAGTTGACTCTCACACTCATATTCAGTAGCGTATGCTGTATGTACAGCTTAAAAAAAAATACTGAACTGTCACAAAGATGTATGTGTAACACACACATATGCAGACCTTAAATTCATGCATCAAAATATTGTAGATGAATGCAATCCACGTGTGTGTGTGTACATGTCCCCATAGAAAAATATACTGATAGAAGAGGATGTTCTGAAGTAGCTGAACATGAGCCTAGGGTCACCATGCAGAGGCTTAATAGGGTGCTTTTCTACAGCATGGGATGGGATCGACTCGACTCGCTTTGACGTTCTTCCACTAGCACAGCTCTCCCCATACTTTGAAATGGGGCCAGTGACGTTGCAAAACCCAACTCTAACGGGAACAGCGGCATTTAAAACCACAGCACTGCTGGTAGTGATATTAGGCGCGGTTTACTTGTTATTCACGTGTTGTTCTTGTTTTTAGACATTGCTCTGCGTTCCAATCCCCACTGATTTGTTGCACGTTCTGCTTTCATTGGAGATTTTTGTCGGTCACCGATCAAAGAAGAGTTTGAACGTTTGAATAAACGTGACCGCTGCTGTAACTCGAGAGATATTACTAGGGGCTAGTTTGTGCTGGATCTCTGCATTTCGTGGCTATTGACCGGTCTCTCTGGCCAATCAGCACCCCAGGCTTCGTACCAGGCGTGAGCAGGGACTAATAAAGCACCCGGTTCCAGGGACTAGGTACCAGATTAGGCCAGTGGAAAAGCCAGAGAGCCGAGCAGAGTCAAATGTCTGTGCCAGTAGCCTTCATTTGGCGAGATTTCCAGATGACCACTCCCCACTTCCAGATGATACCGCATCAGTAGTATGTCTTTTCTGATGAAGTTTACGGAGTAAATAGTTCCATATCCTCATACATTTTTGTATTCTAAACTCATAACCCCCTGCTCTGATGCACACATGCCCATGCATACGCATAAGGATCCTAAATTACATATGTACAAGCACTCACTCACTCAGTCCTGAACTTGCACTTATATTATGCTGCTGCATGCACTAATCAGGAAAAAAGGCACTCATTTCATAGTTGCACTTATAAACACTCATAAATCCCTCAGCATACACTAACCTCCTATATATACCCAGTTCCTTTCTGTGATTATAAACTCTCCCGCATGCCTCTGCATACACTAATTAGGAAACACACGCTCAGAAAACACATTGGGGGGTTGCGTTAGGGAGGAGGAGGGGTCCAGAGCAGGTAGAGTCCCCTTCAGTCGATCCACTGAAGGCACCCGCAGGGGCGTCCACAAAGAGCGCCTGCTGCAAAGCCTCAGGTGAGGGGGCGCAGGCACAGAATGAAGTGTGGTTTTATAAGATAGGAATTGAATAAAGTGCAAGCCGAGGGAGGGGGAGAGGGGGATACTCAAATAAAGTCCAATAAAAGAGCTCAGAGAACATCTGTGTGGGATAGCCTGGGGGATTAGAAGGGTTTGAAACATTTTAAGCGCATTAAGGATTAAAAAAAAAGGTCAGAATGTTTAGCAACATACCGATAAACCTCTTAAGCAAAACCCAATTGGGGAGGCTGTGCTGCCTCTTTATCCTATGTCGTGGTGAGGGGTATGTGTGTGTGTGAGTGTAAGTGTGTGTGTCTGTGGTGTGGAGGCGTTAACTGGGTTTTGTCAGTCAAATGCATTAGGCATTTTCACGCTGTATATATTTTCCATGTTTTTTGCCATCATTACACTTGAAGACATTTGTTGCATTTGCTTGTAGTGTTATGTGATACTTTTCTGAGACCTATTTTTAGACGGTAACAGAAGCCTCTCACCTTTCATCTACAGTTGCACAGACATTAAAAAGCACAAGGGGATCCACTCTGTAGTCAGGTGTACATGAAGATGTCACATTGTCAAAGGCTGTGTTTTTATCAGAGAATAAAACTCTGCTTTGCATCCAATCGCCGCAAACTACTACAAAGTGCAGCATCCACCAGGACCATGAGACAGCTGTCGGTCTGCACCAGTACACAGGCAGTTTCTTTTTTGGTATTCAGTGTATCAGAATCCCCGTTCATAAACCTGCACACGGTTAATGCTTCTTAATGCGTTCATTACTGGTACTGATGTTAGCAAAGTGTAAGTATCGCAGTTGTCTACATTTTACACACACACACACACACTACATAAATAAGAAAAATACATGTACATTGTGACAAACTAGCAGCCAGATAGGGCAAGTAAGTTTAGAAAAACACTCAAATTCACAGTTGTGACAAGATTTGTGTGTGTGTGAGAGAGAGAGAGAGAGAGAGAGAGAGAGAAAGATGATAATTTGGGAAGTTTTGTCTTCCCCGTGTGTGAATGACATGCACAGAGTGTGAGATCGACACAGATGCCGAGGTCAATAGCCATTTAATTCACGGAAGAGAGCATGTGTTTAGTGCAAGAAACGAGCGATGAAAGCTGATATGCAGTTCACGGTCAGATTAACTTTGGGTGCTGAGCTGCTGCTGAGGGGTGAGACAGGGGCTGTGAGAAAAAGAAATGTGTTCTTATTTTACCCTGACACAAGAAAGTAAAAAATAACACTAGCTCAGGCCATGAATGACATCAATTTTAAACAACATATGATTAAATAATACAATGGGTTTATTTATATTGCATTTATAAAACACAGTTATTAACTAATAAAGTGCATTTGACCTCGTGTAGAAAGTCATCTTTCTGTTCTGTTGTATTCTACTTTCCTGACCTGTGTCTCGAATTGTAGTAACCATCTGTCCTCCTCTTAGAAACAGGGCATCCCTTTAACTATTCTGTGCATTTACTTTTGATACTTAATATGTATATCCTTAAAAAAACAAAAACAAGTACCTCTTATAAGTAACTTATAAATGTAATATTATTATCAGGGTCAGTTCTACTTTTACTCCAGGGCAGGACTTTGGAACTTAAATATTTACCAATGGAAAATGTGTTTTTAAAAAAGTATAGAACAAGACCCCTTCCTTTTAAATTTAGCATAAAAGGTAAAACCAGCTGCTTGTAAAATACATGATTCAGTACATATTCACGTGATAAAATCTTTAAATAAAAATATAAACAAGTCTCCCCTGTCTCATCCGTGTGAGTTCTCCGGTACAGTCCTCGGAGCCAGTGAACTATAGTCGGTTGATGCCACAGAGCTAGTGTCAGAGATGTCCCTACAGCAGGTCTGGGTGGGATTAGTTTTCTCCATTTGCCGTGTATTAGTCTCCAAGCCAGAAGGCGAAGCTTTGGCAAATAGGTAACCCACACAAAATAAATAAATAAAAACAAACCCCCTGTTTGTGTGCACTAGCACAAGTGTTTATGAATATGCGCATTGTAAATGAGTTTGATTTGGTCCTTTTGGCGATTGTTGCGAAATCCATCTGTTTGTATGTAGGTGTGTGTGTGTGTGTGTGTGTGTGTGTGTGTATGAAAGAGGTTAAATGTTGGGCCGGAGAAGAGGCAGGTTTTTTTGTTGTTTTGAGTGATGTTGAAAGATCTTACGGCCCTCGAAATTTACTGAAGGCGTACCTCTGTACAAGTGTGTATCTGTGCATGTGCAACACATTATATTTGGCATGTGCCGTGTTCAGGGGTCTTCTGGGCGAGTGTGCTGCACAGATAAGGACAACGATGAGCACCATTGGATGCATTAGTGTGCGTGTTTATTGTGTGCGTGGTGGTTTGCTGATAACAGCAGTGATTGGACTCCATGGGGCTGGTCGCTTCTGCTCTAATAATGGACAGACTCTCCATTGTGAGCGTGAGGTTGATTATCTGCCCCCTGCTCATCTCCCTTTTGTCTCTGTCCAATAGCGTGAGCTCTTCCATTCACGCTGGTCCAGCTCGGCATAGTGAGACCCTGTTAATGTGCCATGTAATTGGATTGGAGGTCGTTCGAGACCCAGAACTATCTGCCTCCCTGAACCATGTTCTGCTTCTCCACATCACTAGGGGGCAGTATTTTGCACTTGTGTTGCCCCTTAGGCAAGATTCCCAGAAATTGTGCAGCGTGCCACATCTCAAAGCACAGCACAGTGTCTCCTCCCTACGCTAGCGATGGACAGGGCTGAATGGATACGGTATGTTATCCGTTTAAAAAAGAACGTCAAAGCACATTAACAATACGAAACACATCACACGTGTATTTTTCTGACATCTACTAGTTAAAATAGATAAAAACAAAACCAAAACAGAACACTAGTCGGAGTAAAACCTTTTTTCTTTATTTTAGCATTTTCCATCATAAATAATACAAATAAAAATCAGTGATGGTGCACTTTTTGTAATGAAATATGCAGTGTTTTTATTTGTTTGTTTGTTCTTTAAGTACTGATGATATTTTTAATATATAGTGTGTATTTTTATAATAAAAACCATAAAATAGAATAATAAATCACTGCTCTTCTCTAGTCATGAAAAAAATAGTGTTTTGAGGTTTTTTTCTTGTCTTGAAAACACCCGGCGTGAGGGAAACGCAACAGTTTCTCAACAAAGAGCTTTTCAGCATGTTTTGCAAATGAGGTGCTGGATTAGCATTTAGCTTACAGACACAGATACAGCAGATTTCTAAATCGCTCCAGACAGATGTTATAAATAAATACGTGTGAATACACATACTGTTATAAGAGAGGTATTTACTGTCTTTAAGATCAGTGTGTCTGTGTTAGAAAGGGTGTTCGCGATTGTGTGGGTGCTCTGTAAGCTAGCAGGAATGCTCCGACACCGCCAGTGCTAAGATGGCTGCCAAGAGCTAAGATGGCTGCCAGGATTCCACAGAGCGACAGCAGCGAGTGTGTGTGAGCGAGAGAGAAAAGGAGCAAGCAGGAGAAAAAAATGGGGCTTTTGGTTTTCTTCCACATTCCCATTTGGTCAATGTCTCTTTTTATGTCGGTTATCCTACATTTAAGGGCTGTCTGAGTTATTGTGGCCACTGTAGCAGCTCTTAACATGGCAGCGATATTTGTTGCTGCTTCTGAAATTTTGTTGTGGGCTCTAGCAGGAAAAGCCTGGGTAAAGCTTTGTTGATACACTAGCATTTGGTGTGTAGTCTTAAGAATATCCCTCTAATAAACGTACAGTTACTAAAAGACACTACAGGTTAGAAAGAATGTCAGCGAATCAGGGCCAAGTACAACATTCAGGGGGGTCTGGTCTGTCTCCAAGATCAGTTCACTTGCTTAGATGAAGAGCCTTTGGAGACATTATCCAAACCTCTGTGTGGCTGCACACAAAGTTCAGTCCAGATCTTATATGGCCCATTACTAAGATTCAAATTTCACTTGTTTTTGTCTTAAGGCCTTGTTGATAGAGTGGACTTTGCTTTGAGATCATTCTTATAATATTTTAAATCAGAGCATTGCAGATCCCACTGGTGTACTTCACCATATTGCTTTATTAAACAATATAATTTATATTTTAAAAAATGCTCTTTGAATTTAGCTGCTCCTTGAGCTATTGTGTAACGTGAAGAAGCAAAACTTAAGCGGTCCAATATGAGACTTTGGCTTTAGTGGAAAACATGCGTTAAACATTTAATTAAATGTATTGAAGTCTATAGTTGGACTAGATCAGTCTTTATTTTATCTTTGTTTGTGCACACAGTCTTGTTTTGCTGCCACAACTGTGTACATTTTAGCACATTTAAATTATATAGAAAATGTACTAATGACTCCAGAATATAGTTTAAGGAATTATACACCAACAGTACAGAGCGTTCCCGTTTGAAATTCTAGTTATTTACTCATTTTTTGGGGATTGTTGGGATGTAAAATGTAGGGTGGTGGCACAGAGCTCAGAAGCCTTTCAGCAGACACGAGTTACACACCCTGTGTAAACAGTTAAAGGGGAAAAAGGACATCTGGGACCTGAACTCCATCAGATACGTCAGCATTAGAGCCTGTTCTGTCAGATTTTAAGCATCTTTGGCCACAAACCTGTAATGTCAACAATGTGTTTAATGTTTTTGTACTTTCTGAATGTTCTGTACAAATCATTTTTCCGTGGTTGCGTACGAAATGTGTTTAAGGAAATCGTTCAATAATCGCTTTAGTGTCTTATGTCTTGGTCAAAAGTCTTGAGCTATGTCTAATCACCTCCCATTCCTCTCTTCCTAGAATCTGGACAGTCAGACAACTCCAACCAGCAAGGAGACGCAGACGTCAAGCCCCCGCCCAATGGTAAGTTAAAGCAACTCTATGTTGTATGTAGCACTTTTTAACTTAACATTACAGCTTCAAAATCATTTTGATGCTCCACGGACCTGTAACAGGGAGAAAAGGGCCAATGTTGTAGCTACCTCTTGCAATGACTGTGCAGCACACGTCACTCACACAAACAAATACCGAGGAAGCAAGAAAGAGAAAAACATAGCGCCATATTTTCTTTTATTTTCTGACATACAGTGCACTATGTGAGTGCAGAAATGACCTACACTCTGCACTACGTAGGGCATAGAGAGACGTTTGAGATTCAGCCAGGGAGTGTGTCAGAGCGAGACACAGGACTAAAGTAAACCCTGGACTAACTGTAATTGTTGGTATGAGCTGAAATTAAAAAAAGAGTGCAAGTCGGATGTGGTGCTGGCTGCTTTCTGGTTGGGTTAGTAAATAACATTGTGTTGCACTTGTTTAATGCCTTGTTAATGATCATAAGCTGAGTCAGCCCCTTTCCACAGAGCTTTAGCTGCTAGACAGACAGCGAGAATCCAACAGCAGGCTGTACATCCTGACCAGTGCTATGTGTGATCAACTGTGGTCTAAATTTCACTCAGATGTCGTAGCAGACAAATCTCATACCATTCAAACTCATAAGTCTTTATTAGTCAAGTTTGCAACGTTGCAAGTACTTCTCCGTTAACGTGTAATAATAAGGTCCAGACAAAAACAAAAGCAATATTTCAGCAGATGTAATATGTTGTCATTATGTTCATGCGTGACCTGATTTAACGACTGTGCTATAAAAGATAATTGCTTTCTGCAACTGGAAGGGGAGCCCAGGGGCAAAAACACCAGTTCGGACATAGTGTTGCTTTAGGAGCTCGTACACACACATGCGTACATACATACGTGGAAATTCACAGCACTTTTGAAAGCACAGCTAATCCAGTGACTCTGTTTTTGTTAGTTTTGACAGTTTTGAACACATACAGAGTGTAATTCCGTCTGCTTTTTGTCATTTGCTGAAAATTGCACTATGAAAACCTCACCACACATTTTCTAGCACTGTGCCACAGTTTCCATCCAGCGAGCTTTGGCAGACGCAAAGTGTGTAACAAATTTAGGCCTTTCCTCTGAGGCAGTCTGTTCACCATGACGATACATGCACATACAACCAAACCGGTCTGAATGAAGGTGCTTAGCTGCGTTATTTACACAGGCAAAGGCATTTAAAGGTTTTCTCTCACGTTTACTACACACTTCATGCACTTGCGTATTTGTGCACACACATTTGTGCATGCGCAAACAAAGCGATTCCCATTTGAGTTTATTATAGTAAGATGTTGCTAGGCTGGCTGCGAACAAGTGTGGCGGAACACTCATAAATCACCCTGACGTGATTGGTTGATGGGAACCACATGGGCAGCACTGAGCTCATGTGCCGGCATCGCTGCGGTTAACCAGCACTTGCGCTCACACACTGACCTCAGGCAGCTCTGCAGATGGGTGTGGAGCTGTAACCCTTGTCACCCGTGCGGCTGCATCAACGCATACACACAGCACCGACCAAACGACTTCAAGACCATCGAGATACTGCATGTGATTTAGTACCGAGTTTGAATAATAATCCCATAATAGGGATGGGCACAAACCTTCGTTAAATTGAATACTCAGTTTGGAAAATTATTTATTTTATATTTATATAATTATAAATCATTTAGTTCATTAGTAGATTATATGTAAAGGAGCTTTTCTGAATTTCCATCGGTGTGTACTGTAAAACGTAGGGCTATATCTGTTAGGTGAAGTCAAACAGACACCAGGCGAGCTCCGTTAGTCAGCTGGCAGCACAGATCCACTCTACATCACCTCACTTTCATCTGAAACGTCCATTTCTAGTTCATAAGTAATATTCACCTCCATCTCAGTCGATCTCATCTTTAGAGGACTGTGAGATGTATTGACATTTACAACTGGGATGGGACCTCTTTAGAAGTAGTGACTGAAGGAAGGATGTCACACACATTTACCACGCAGTCTCTCAGAGATATGCACAGATCTGCCATAACATCACAACGGCCCCCTTGATTTACACTCATTATACACTTCGTTTAATAGGTGGGCTTTGAAGTTCACCTTGTTCTTCACTGGTCAGGACCACAGACTAGCAGGAATAATTTGGCTGGTGGATCCATCTTAGATCAGTCTTGTTTATTCGTGTTACTGTGTTATTAATGAATGTAACATATTCTGAAGGTGTAAAAACAAAAATAGCAACCCTTTGTGTTCGTTTGTATGCTCTGTGTCTGGAGTTGAACACACACACACTCACTTAGTGGACAGTGGACACACACCGTGCCCAGCATCCTTGTAAAGTTTCTGCTTGTTTCTAAGAGCCACAATCCAGAGAGTCTTCCATACCAGAGCTCACCAAAAACATCCAGCCTGTTATTGTCGCAAAGAGAAAGAGGACATCATATAATAGAAGGATGAATTTAACAATATAACCCATGTGGTCAGGCAGGAGTGTGTGTGTGTGTGTAATTTATTTATTTATTTATTTATTTTTGCTCTCTGTCTCCAGGGCACTTGAGTTTCCAGGACTGCTTTGTGACTTCAGGCGTATGGAACGTGGCTGAGCTGGTCCGCGTGTCACAGAGTGAGACACACACACACACACACACAGTCAGACACACAGATCTATTTCCATCTATTTAGCCTCCAGGCCATTACTATAGTATTTTGGACAATAGAATGACTTTAAAGCTGTCCTCGTTCTGACTTGGAAAACGGCATTTTGATTTATTCTTGTGGTTTTTTTCCACTCATGAGCCCCTCCAATGACTTACATTTCAGTGTCATGGCCAATTTTTTTTACTTAAATATAAATGAGTAAAACAATATTAATAACGCTCACATGATATAAAGTTCTTTTAAAACAGTATTTAACAGGGAAAGTCACTTGTGTTCATATTCTAGCACTTTCTAACACTGCTCTCTCTCCTTAATTTCCCATCTTTAGCTCCAGTTGCTACAGCTACCGGCCCCAATTTCTCCCTTGCGGACCTGGACAGTCCTGGATATTACAACATCAACCTGGGCCGCCGATCCATAACATCCACCCCATCCACCAGGTGCCCCCCCATAAACACACCCTTTCACACAGACACAAGGATAAAGGGTTCTTGATTTGTTATTTGTTTTTTTGCACTTGTAAAGTCTTGCATGTGCGAGAGCCTGCCTGGCCGAGGACTTCCTCTCTTCTGAAGCATGATGGGACCGTTCTGTTCTTTCTGTTTCTGCCACCTCCTGTTCTTCTGCTCTTCTTCTCTTACTTTTTGTCTTCTTGTTTCATTCTCCTCAACTCCCCTTCTCTTTTTCACTGTTTACTCCTCTCTTTCTCTGTCTCTCTGACTCTGTTTCCCTCGGGCACTGCAGGACTGAAATGGAGCTGTATGGCAGTCTCCCACGGAGGTATTCCCCACTTCTCTAAGCTTTGCACTAACTCTCTGTTTCCATTCTCTCTCTCACTCCTCTGAGCCTTGAACTAACTCTTTCTTTCCACTCTCTCTCTCTCTCTGTCTGTGCCCCTCTCCCTTTACACCTGAACACTGTTCTACATTCATTCCAATACATTGCAATATAGTGTTAGGCTGAGGTCTTAGAAACAGCCGTAAAGCTTTGATAATGAGCTGAGTGCTATATCATGGCTCTCTAGGACCACAGTTAAGAAGAGCCATGACATACGTGATGATAGATGCACTAGGAGTTTATTAATTGAATCCCTTCATTACTCAGGTCTTAATATTAAGGCGTGTTATTTAGCAGCTGCTATGAGTTATTTAGCTTCTCCTAAATACTACAATTCATAATTCATTGTATAGATAAATGAAGATCAAGTTATGGATGGAGAATTTAAAGACATTTTAGTAAAATGCAAGAAGTTATCAAGAAAATAAGACTCTGGTAGACCACTGTCACCAGATGAAGTGATTAAAACCTCCATCTTTGGGTGACCGACAAAAACCAAGCTCCACAAGACATCGTCGGTCTATTTCAGAGAAGATTAATGTTATTTATGGTGATTTTAGAAGTAAAGTCTCAGTGTGTGTTCTTCTGAATATAACTTATTTTGCCTGAATTTTACAAAAATGTTTGTTAACATTAAAAGAGGATATTAATTTTTTGGACCAATTCCTGGGAGTTTAAGGGGTTCAAATATTGCAACTGCTTGGATTTAAAAGTTAATATCCTAACATCAGGACACCATGTGCATTTCACCTTTCCCCACGCTATAAACCTGCATCTTAATCTTGATTTTACATGTTACAACAATAACAATACATACAGAAATGACCAGTTCCCTAACGTTTACTCATTTCCTCTCCCGCTTTTCTCTTTCAGCTCAAACAAGCGTAAGTCCATTGATGACAGTGAGATGGAGAGCCCAGTGGATGATGTTTTCTACTCGGGGCGTTCCCCTGCGCCGGGCGGCTCACAGCCCAGTGGCTGGCCCAATGACGTGGACGCAGGTACACACACACACACACACACACACACACCACTTCCGTCCTGATTCTCTTCACACAGTCTGCGTGAACAAAGAAAAACGTAGAAACTCCGAACATCAGCTGAGCTAGCAGTCAAGCAAATAACTTACAAAGACGAGCCAAATGCTGCAGGTTTGACGGTTTATCGAACCTTAGTCTGTACAACTACAACTGACCAGTCCGACCAATCAGATCTACGTCACTGTCAGTTTTAAATCATACGGAGAAAGCAGCTGTGTGGAGAGACCATTGCATTACACCTTCTTTTTACCCTCTATGCCACTCTCTCATTCACTCACCTACCGCTCACCTGTCCAGCTTCACCTCCCAGTGCTGTGTCATTCTTCATCCCTTTCACTCCCCACTGTTCTTCTGTTTCTGTTTCTTGGAAGGCTTCTCCCCCGTAGAGCAGACAGGGCCAGGGACTAATGCATACATTTAGAGCTAATTACTCATCCCTGCAACAACACAGTGCACTGTAAGAAAAGCTGCCTGTTTATTCCTCCAAATAATCCTTTTTGTTTTCTATTGAGTCTTTCCTCTTCTATTTAATGTAGAATTGTGAAGGGTTTGGTGAAATGACACGTTGTTAGAGCGTGATATAGCACAAACTGATTACTGAACCATTGTTTATTGTGTCCTAGGAGCCTTTTAACAGTTTTACGTCTAGAAACTAGTGATGAGCGTTCTTACTCAAAACACTGGGCTGACAATAAGTAACCACTGTTCAATTAAAATAACCTTTTAAAATTAGTGCCACAACATCCTCAAAAGAGAACAATCAGATTTAAATGATAGTTTGCAGTTTGGATAGTGTGCTGTATTCTGTGGAATGAAAGGGATGATATACCAGACATGTTCCTTCGTATTGTGTGAAGTCACTGGCCAGTTGCTTGAAATTGTGACGTACATGTGCTTAAATGTGTTCACACTTATTCACACAAGAGTGGCACATCATAGATTTTGACGGTTTGTTTCAGGCCTGTTCACTTACGCTCAAATCCCAGGGTTTGGTCTGTTATTGGATTAAAATATTTCGGTGGCTAATATTTTGGTGCATCACATGGAGAAAAAGCTTCTTTTGAGCAACTCCAGAACTTCTCCTGCACTCCTAAGGATTTAAGGATTTAAACTTCAGGTTTACTTTATAGTTATCAATAATATTGCTTTTTAGTAACTGCTATGAAATATTCAGTGGCCCTTCATATGTAATTGTGCAGTAGAAGGGGTTAAAAAAACAAAAAACACACAAAAAAAAGCAGCTGAGGCTGTTGTTTATTTTCATATGACATGTTTTCATCCCTGCGTCTGGAAGGGGCTGTTTAGGACCGACTGTAGTAGACAGATAAAGACGTAGTAGGCAATATGTGTGTGTTTAGTGGTCAGTGTTCCTCTGTCCTATGATTACACAGAGTGGTAGCCCAGTCAGCTGTGTGTGTGTGTGTATGTGTGTGTGCAGGAACCTATGTAGCATATGCTCTTAGTCATTGAGTTTGTTTAGAGGAACTACATCTGTTTATATACATACACTTACGCCCAGCATTTTACAGTAAGACGGGTTTCTCAAATAGAGTCCAACAAAAGGATTAGAAGCCTCCTAGAAAACCATTTTCTTTACACCATAATTCATTTCCTTTCACCTTGGGGAGAAGTGTGTAAATGGGTCACCCTTCTATTGTAGTGGCAGTGTTATTTTAAAACATGTAATATTTCATTTAAAATTGTATTCTCTTTAAATAGGACTTTGTTATAGAGTTGTTTAATGTTAAAATGGTACATTATTATGAAAAAATGTTGATGTTTTATTTCACAGACATTATAATTTATATATTATATGAGATTTCACTTCCCTTAAAATATCCATCCGAGGAGTCATTTAATTTCTTTTTTTCCTTCTGGCAAAACAGTATCAGAGCATGAATTATTATCAAAATCAGTTGAATGTAATTTGAACATAAGGAAAATATAATCCATTAGCATCCGTGACAAGTTGTGTCATACTTGGCTTAACTACAAATCACTAAAATAAGGAACGCTTGAAAAGTAGAACCAGGAGACCACGAGCATATCTAAACACTGGTGTAGTTTGACCTCATTATTTGGTCTTGAGAACGTACTTACACCCCCCCTCTCTGTCTTCTCTAATCCCCCCTGAATACACAAACTCTTCTAATGGACACGCTTCAGTATCTTGTCCATGATCAAACTCACACGACCTATAACAGAAGCTTCATGATTACATGTTCCATACGATCCCTCCTTTCATTCGCTTTTCATGACACATCCTTCATTTCCATAAAAGTCCAATAAAAACAGAAAGGTGACTAATTTGTTGAATCGCTTGAACTTTTATTTAACTGATAAAAAGTACAACGTTTTTAGTGCTTTCACGTGTGTGTGTGTGTGTGTCTTAAGATATATATCTTATTGCTTTCCAATAAAAAACACATATCTCCCAAAAGCTTAACTTTAAAAGTGAAGGGAAAGTCTTTCTTAAATTTAAATTAAAGTCAATGTAAAAAAGATGTTAGTCCAAGTAGTTCATCATGAAATCTTCTTTATATATAAACCCTGTAAGATCACAGCTGCAAAACACTCAAAAACAACAAAAAAATGTTGGGACCAGGGCAAATTAAGTCTGAAAATGTTGACACTGTTCTGGAAGGTTTCACAACTAGCCGTTTACCTGGCGGCCGGGTAGGTCATCAATATTCAGAAGAAAAAGAGCATCCACCAAAGGCTTTGTCTTTGCCAAACAAGGATGGGTCATAATTCACCACTTTGTGCCAAATTTTGTACAAGATTTATCCGTCAGCTCAAAAACAATGTTTCTTAGATAGAAGATAATTTAGGCTTTCAGTGTCTACAGTTCATAATAATCAAGAAACATTTCCAGGGGTCAGGGCAAATCACAGTTTTAAAGGCCCAGGGCAGAAACAACTTTTAGAGAAACCACCCTGCGACGGTGATGGACTTGGGCTCGAGAGTATTTTGGAAAATCATTGGAACTCCACTGGAGTCCACTGCTTATACAAAGACGAAACCATATTAATTTTGCACAAAAAGTTTTATGAGCCTGAATTCATCTGCAATGGACCAAAAGAAGTGTTTTGTGGTGAGACGAGTCGCCATTTTGTCTTGTTTTTGGGATAAACGGACCCATGTCATACAAGTGAACGAAGCCCATCCAGACTAATACAGTGGAACCTCTACTAACGAACGTCTATACTAGAGAACTTTCCAAGATATGAACCGGGCATTTGAATATTTTTTGCCTCCACCAACGAACCACGACTCTAGAAACGAACCCGAGCCGGCGGCTGGAAATGGCCACTCACCCCAATAGGCGAGTCTCCCAGCGCCCCCAGACTTGAGTGAGCTTTTAAGATTAGCACATTGTAGCTTTAGCAATTTAGCATTAGTGTAAATAGCAGACATCGGAATTCGTGCTACCTACTGTACCAACAAAATCTGCAGCAACCAGCACCTGTGATGGCATGGGGGGGGGGCAGAATGGGTGATCTGCGTATATGTGAATGTACTACGGAAACAGAGTTTAGTACTGATATTTTGGAGAGACGTATGCTGCTGTCAAGTCGATACATTTTCCAAGGAGCTCCATGTCTTTATAGACATAGATTGCGCGTGCTTGACCGGCTCGTCTGCGGTCCTGATCCGTCACCTGTTGAAAATGTGTGGGGGAATAATGTAGAGAAGAATTGGGTCACAGACTATGGAGCAGCTTGTTGTGTATAAAGCAAGAATGGTAATATTCCCATAAAACTGCAACAGTTAGTATCTTCAATTACCAAACAAGGGCAGCACAGTAGTGCTACAGGGTTCTGGGGTTGTGGGTTCAAACCCCGCCTCCAGCCACTGTCTGTAAAGAGTTTGGTGTGTTTTTACTGTGCCTGCATGGGTTTCCTTTTCCTTCCACAGTCCAAACACATTACTATGTGGATTGTCTATTCAGATTTGTCCATATATCTGAGTGTGTTCTGCCTTGTAAAGGACTGGCATGGTCAGTGAATCCAGGTGGGCTCTGGACCAACACTGAACCGGACAAAACAGTTACAGGAAATTATTAAAAATGAATTCACAGACAATTGAAAAGTACAAATAAAATGTGACCCAGTGGTAAATGTGCCTCTGTCCCAGCTGTGAGTGCATTGCAAGCATAAGTTTCAAAATAATTACAAAAATAAAATGAATTTTTCATTTAAAGCAGATTTTTTTTTGTTCTTTAGACTGTTGAATATAAGTTCAAGTGAATTTTAACAATATATTACATTCTGTTCATGCAAAATCACTGTGGTGACTGTCTTTGCATTCTCCAGATGTTCCATCCTATTCCCTGCTCTCTCTCTCTCTCTCTCTCTCTCTCTCTCTCACACTAATGGAGAGCTGGCAGGGATGAATTCCATCTGTGCTTTCTTTGGTATAGCTTTTATGTGATTTGACTTTCTTAGCTTTGATTAATGTTGTTTTTAACCAATTTTAAATAATGTACAACTAGCTTTACACCAATAGCAAACCGGAGTGAAGAGTTTATTCAACTAATGTCAAAAGATTTAACACTGCTCCCTGATTCCCTTCCAAATATGTCAAGCCTCTTTGTTTTTTCTTTCTCTATTTCTTTATCTCTCTCCTGCTCTCTTTCACATAGCTATTATTAACTGTGCTCAGTTCAGTTGATAGATTTTTTCCCCTTATATCAATATACCTGCCTCTTTCTCCCCCCCCCCCCCCCTCTCTCTCTCTCTATTGTTAACTCTGCCCTTCTCCCCTGTTTGGGTTTTTCAGTGCAGCACCATTTGGCCAGTATGCAGGAGAGGAAGATTAAACATGAGAGCGATGGCGTGCAGTTTCCTTACCATGGTTAGACCACATTACCCTCATCTTTACTACCTACTCTACACCACTCACACAGAACCTGCATCACCAATGTGACT
>NC_089812.1:37280346-37315687 GCF_029633855.1 Hoplias malabaricus | reverse complement strand
TTTCAGGAATTCAATTCAAAAAGTGAAACACTTATAGATTCATTACAAACACAGTGACTTATTTCAAGTGTTTATTTCTTTTAAAGTTGATGTTTATGATGAAAAACCCAACAGTCATTATCTCAGAAAAATAGACCATACTTATATAAAACCAATTAAAATATATAAAGATAATACAGAAGTGCTTGTCCCACTGTGAAGTATGTACCAGTATATTCACTCAGTACTTGGTCAGGGCTCCTTCTCCATGAATCACTGCCTCAGTGCGGCGTGGCGTGGAGGTGATCAGTCTGTGGCACTGCTGAGGCTGTTGTAGAAGCCAGGTTGCTTTGATAGCGTCCTTCAGCTCGTCTCCATTAGATGAAAGTCCATATCTGCATGGCGTCTAAGAGCAAGAGAATTGGTCAAGGATCAATTTCCTAGTTTGTGTAATTGTGTTTATGACATAAGCAACAGATCAGTTTTCTGCCTAGCTCCGCCCTTCTGAAAGATCCACCTAAGACCTGCCTTTGTTGATAGCTGGTTTTAGACCGGCGTCACAGTGGAGCAGCAGGTGGTGTCTGTAACAGGTCCAGGGTCCTGGAGGTTGTGGGTTTGAGTCCCGCTCCGGGTGACTGTCTGTGAGGAGTGTGGTGTGTTCTCCCTGTGTCTGCGTGGGTTTCCTCCGGGTGACTGTCTGTGAGGAGTGTGGTGTGTTCTCCCTGTGTCTGCGTGGGTTTCCTCCGGGTGACTGTCTGTGAGGAGTGTGGTGTGTTCTTGTGTCTGCTTGTTATGTTGTACATGTTCGTCTACAGATTCATCGTAAAGCCCTTCATATGTTCCTGCAGCAGCCTTTAATCCTTCTACTCTATTATTGTTATGACAAATGATCATTTATTTATTATTATTATTGATTAACTATGGGTAGTTATTAAATTACATTGCCCTTTGTCCAGGACTATTAATGAATACCCTGAACAATCACTGGATTAGGAACACCTACTTTGTATTTACACTCATTGTCAATTTGATTCGCTTCACTGACCACACAGGACCACTTTCTGTACAGAGTTCTACAACTCCAGATTGCAGTCTGTCTGTTTCCCCCTTCCCTCCTGTTCCTCAGCGCTCAGGACCCCCACAGAGCAGGTGTGATGTGGTGGTGGATCATTCTCAGCGCTGCAGTGACACTGACATGGTGGTGGTGTGTTAGTGTGTGTTGTGCTGGTGTAGAGTGGATCAGACATAGCAGTGCTGCTGGAGTTTTTAAACCCCTCAGTGTCTGGACCGAGAACAGTCCACCGACCAAAAACATCCAGCCGACAGCGTCCTGTGTCACTGATGAAGGACTAGAGGACGAGCGACACACACTGTGCAGCGACAGATGAGTCTATACTGTCTCTGACTCTACATCTACAAGGTGGACCAACGAGGGAGGAGTGTCTCAGAGTGGACAGAGAGTGGACACAGGGTTTAAAAACTCCAGCAGCACTGCTGTGTCTGATCCACTCTACACCAGCACAACACACACTAACACACCACCACCACGTCAGTGTCACTGCAGCGCTGAGAATGATCCACCACCACATCACACCTGCTCTGTGGGGGTCCTGAGCGCTGAGGAACAGGGGAGAAGTGGTCCTCCTGAGTATATTAATGAGCTTCTACTAACTTTTGGACATTTCGTATAAAGCAGGGTATTTACTGGAGCACAGTGACGCGACAGATACAATAAAGCAAAGAATATCAGACTCATCATTGCACCATTCATTTCTCCTTTATTGTGCCTCCAGCAGAAGTCTCTGCTCTTGAAATTTACTACACGTTTCTGTTCCTCACCGTGGTGTGTTTTAAGACGTGGTTTAGGAACGGAACCTCTGCTCCAGGTACCATTTCATGAAAAGACTGAGACAGACGATGCACGACGAGGATCATGAAACAGACGACACACTGAAGCCGTGCCTTCTACATGATCAACAGGTGAAAACATGATGGCCCTCGCTAAGGGGGATATAAATAGAAAAAAATAATAAATCAGTTCATTTTGACAATGCACCACACGTGTGTTTGTGACACACACCAACTTCCTTTGATCTAAAACAAAAGGCTCCTCTTCTGAAGCAAGTGTACGAAGAGAAATTTCACTTAAATTCATTGTGACAGCAACTGCCCAAAAAAATAAGTTACACAAGACAATGTGCACTTTAACTCTGCAATTATAGAAAACAACCCCATACTATCTCCAGCATATAATAATAATAATAATATTATTCTGTGATTTAATCCCAAACCTGGTGTTAAAAAGGTGTCCAACTGTTTTGGAGAAAAATAATAGGCCATTATCTTACACCATTATGACACAAAGTGACAAAGACCAAAAAAATAAAAATAAATAAAAATAAACGTGTATTTCACTGGTTAAGAATGTAGTGGCCCGTGATAAGCCTGTACCGTTTCTCAGAACTGGGCCTGAAGGGAATAAGAGTGTAACAGAGTTTACAACGAACTATAATACTATCAGTTATAATTTAACAGTAAACTAGCTACGTACCGAGGAGACTGTGTCACTCAAGTCAAGGCTTCTGACCATTTAATTACAGGCGACCGAAAGGTATATAAACCAAACTTAATTTATGCTCCGCCCACAAATGCTCTCTTACATAGCAACGGTTCAAAGGTTGGAAAAGTTTAAAGAACGCAGGCAAAAATCCCTTTTAACTCACGGCTCAACAACTGAGAGTTTTAACTTCAAAATCATAAATTTGAAATGATTTGATGTTCGAATCAAAACAGCTGCAATTTGAATCCTGAAATTCCAAACACGACTATCACACTGGGCGGCACGGTGGCGCAGCAGGTAGTGTCGCAGTCACACAGCTCCAGGGACCTGTCTGTGAGGAGTGTGGTGTGTTCTCCCTGTGTCTGCGTGGGTTTCCTCCTACAGTCCAAAAACACATGTTGGTAGGTGGATTGGCGACTCAAAAGTGTCCGTAGGTGTGTGTGTCTGTGTTGCCCTGTGAAGGACTGGCGCCCCCTCCAGGGTGTATTCCCGCTTTGCGCCCAATGATTCCAGGTAGGCTCTGGATCCACCGCGACCCTGAACTGGATAAGGGTTACAGATAATGAATGAATGAACTATCACACTGTTAGCATGATCGCTGATTTGTAATCAAGCTTATTTTAAGTTAGCTATAACAAGGTCTGGTTTACTTGTTTAAACCAAAAACTTGGCACGATGTGCATGATGCAGCTAATGTAACCTCATTCATATTCATTAAGCTTGTGTGACTGGTAACTGTTGCTAAAAAAAGAATGCATTTGTAGATGGAGCAAAGATCAAGAATTAGTTCATCATCGATGGTATTCAAATGTGGAGGGCATAATGTAACCAGACAAAGAGAAGACTGTTTGTCGAAGCCTCAAACTCTAGTGTATCATACAACCCCTGCGCACTCACACGGTTACTGTGGTGTAGCCCTCAAACGTTTGCAACAAATAATTCAGTGGTAAACACCTGTAAGATGTGGTTTTTAACTGAAGCCATTCAAAAGAAACATGAAAGACCAGCCATTGAATTTACAAAACTAATTCACAACTGTCTGAGACTTGTCGTCGTTAATAGTGTTGGCCACTTGTTTGCTGAACTGTACAACATGAATCCATGACGCGGTAACGCTGCACCTCCTTCAACAGCATTGGAAACATGAGCGGATGGAGCCAGCAGTGACCACCAGCAGTGACTTCATAACCTTCATGACTTGTGGTACAGAGAAGATCTGTCTTACAGTAAAGTGCACTTCATCGATCTGCTTCTGGAGTTTGAATATGAATGCATCCAAATGAACACACAAACGCAGGGCAGCGGACTCCAATCACTTGGCTTTAACAGGTAGTAGAGCTTCAAATAAAGGATATTGGCCAGTCTTAACACAGAAGAAGAACAATGTGCACTTCCTTTCACTTGTCCTGTATATAAAGAGCAAAAGTGTTGAGGGGAAGGGTTTCTCATCGTTAAACCCCATTCGAACCAAGACTGGATGTGGACACCTCACAGATTTTGTAACCTTTAATGGACGTCCCAACAAAGATATATTAAGGTCTTGAAATATCTGGCAGTCTTCATGTGCAAATGTCAATTGCATCTCTTTAGATTCTCCCTGACAAACCGTCTAAAACAGAAGGTGCCTCAAATTCACCCCTGTGGGACCTCCAGCGGTGGGACAGGTTAAGAAACCATACCCCGTAAACATCACTCACAGGGGCCACGCTCCTCTGGACCCCGCTTTCTTATGTAGTTCAGTTTAGTGTTCTTGGCCCTTGTTTGCCCCCATCTCGGGGGCTACCTGATGCGGCCGTTGCTTTTGACTGGCCCCAGTTCTGATTTGGGGTCTAGCGAAAGGGAGCTCCAGTTGGTTTTGGCACACTGGGCTACAGTGGGGCAGAGGGAGACCTGGGTTGAGCAGATGTCTCCAGTCACCCAAAAGGCCCCCACCAAACTGTCCACCCAGGACTCCAGAGCCCTCCCAACCAGAGAGGCTTTCTTCTGAGCCTCCTCCAGCGCATGTTCCATGGGGGGCAGTTTCAGCACGTGGGCCAGCTGCTGGAAGCCCTGCTCCATGTACAGGTTGCCAGGGGGACCTGCATGTAGCCAGCCATGTTCCTCTGAGAAGACATTGCAGGAATGAGACAGAGAGGAGGGGGAAAAATAGGTTATTAGCATTCATAAGAGTATGAAAAACACACCAATGATAACATTAGCGTAGTTATATATAGAGAAACTTACAAACAACTGAGAGCATGAAGATTATCAGGAAACTCAACAATTACCCAAAGCATTAACGTCCAGTGTGCCACTATTGAGCAGAATTAATAGGACATTTCATATTCTTTATTATTCTGGCTACTTACAACAACCTGCTATGCTTTATTCACATTTATGTCGTGTCATACCCAAGACTGCATCTCGGTCTCTGCTTGTGTAATCATTTTTATACTTTAGTATCTCTTCTCTGTGTGAGGGAAGTGGGGGCTATGTCACTAACAAATCAGAACCAGTGCTGGCCCAAGCTGTCATGTTAACTTAGACTAATCCTAATTAGCCCAACTCGTTACCAGGAAATACGTATTATCCAAGGAACCTGAAGCATGACGTCCTGGCTTTGTTCTCTTGGACAAAGTGAGTTTGGAATCTTTGGTGAAGTGTGAAAACTGTTTTAAACCTGAGAGGTGTGACCCCACACCACTGATCGGTGCCATGGGTTTCACTTCTAGTGAACTAAGGTGCGGCCTGCTGCACGTGTGGAAGCTACTTTCTCCCTGTGCCGTGTGGTTGTTTTCTTAACGCGGCCGCTTTGACTTATCGCATTCCATTTCCTACGCCTAATAAAACGACACAGGACTGAAGCAAGGTTACAGTAATTGGCTCATCGTTTATTAGAGAACAGCTCAGGTTTGCACGGTGAAATACCACACATCCCAAAAGCACTGTTTCTTCTGTTTTTTTTTAATCCAATGACAATAAAGAAAAGCAGCAAACGAATGAAAATACTTTCTACCATTTTGTAAACGTACAAACAGAAAAGTGAATTGCAGAAGTGATTCTTGATGTTGGAGTTCTTGTGTGTGAGAAATTGAGCCCCTGAGTGTGGACTCAACTATTCATGACAATGTGAAAACACCCGTAAACAACCTGCAGGAGACTTCACAAGTGAAATGTAGCGTCATGCAAGTTGTCCACCACATAATAGCCTAACATTAAACCTTCAAAAGCTCCTTTTAAGCAGCTGTCACTGTGGGCGAAGCTACGTTTTCCAGTGATTCAGTGGTTAGTGTGAGTTAATCCAGTCCTGACAGATGAAAAGAAAGACGTTTTTTGTTTCTCACCTTTTCGAAGTGGTTCCTTTCCTTTAAAAGCCAGTGGAATGATCAAGAAATGTGCTTCTGCCACACGTTCCCACAGCCTCAGCACACGGACGGTCCACACTCCAGGCCTCAGTGGACGCTGCAGCGGTGGCTTGTACTGCGTGAATTCAGCTTCTACGTCCACACTGATGTCGTAAGAAGCTGCTACAACCTGTGCGGGGTCAATCCACACTATGGTGGCTGTGAGGTTGGGGCCTCGAGCCCATTTCTGCACGGCCACAGGCTCGTCCAGAGGGCCCATCACACCCCCAAAGTTTCGAAAGATTCGCTCCTTGGGGTCCCACTCTGTTCCAACCTAGTGGATGACAAGCCCAGAGCATGCCTCGTTTACTATATTACATTGGGTGAATTACTACAGTTTGAGCAGCTATGGTACGGCCATTAATCATCTGCATACTTTAGGATTCTCTTGAAATGCAAATGTAGCATTGGGAGAACTGAATCCTCTTTTATTCTACATTCAAGGTGCTAATATTATCCACTAGGTCGTCCACCTGTGGTTCCTCATGTGTGGATGCAAACTATCAGAATTAATATACATTTAGCCATTTTACAAATATGATACTGTTATTATGCTTCTCTGATATGGATCTTCAGAACCCAAGCCATCCTCCCACAGCCACTACAGGAGCCTGCGACCATGACCACTGCTTTATTCCCTTTGTCCACATCTTACCTCCAGGTTTTTCAGCCTCTCGAACTCATGCAGGTTGCTCTCGAGTTGCAGGGTCGCCTGGGGGACAGCCCACACCTCCAACATCTCTCTGCTTCCAGACACTACACTCTGCACCTCCTGTCGCACTAGGTAGCCCTGGAAACGGTCGTCATAGAAATAAAGGTGCACAGACACGGGGTACCCAACAGCCTCAAACCTGGGGGAAAACAAAGTCATATTTAACCCAAGCCATAGTTTTGGAAAGTGATACCAAGACAGCCATCTTCATTAAGAGCAATCGTGCTGCATTTCCATAAACAGATATAAAGTGGAATGTATATATATTCAGTAGGACATGCCATCATACACGTTTCCCTAACCTAACCCTAACCCTGCAAACTCCTAAGGAATCACTGGCAATTCATAGAAAGAAACATTTATAATTATAATTATAAAACTGAGTATTCAAAAAAACAAATGCTCTGAAAATTAACATAAAACATAAAACAACATTCAATACGTCAAGCCTTCACTGACTCACGGATGACTACGACTGACTCAACTGTGAAAAACGTGTGTGAATATCACATTACACATGGTTCATTAGCGGTTCACACCTGCTAGTTTCCAGCTTAAAGCAGAAAACACAATCATTCAGACTCACAGAGGAACTGACAACCCGACAAGTTCTAGAACATTCCACCGAAACTTCAATCAGAGGAGCACAGAGGCTTGGATGAAGTATGTTGTTATAGTCACTCGCCAAAGTTAAGTTTCCCACAGATCCAAACTGTACATTCTGTCCATGAAACTAAATTCAGTGTGGCACCTTTCTGCACAGGGTTAGTGTCCAATTATTTATTATTATTATTATTTTTATTTGCTGAGATTAATGTTCAAAAACAAAAGAATTTCAACATATTAATTTGCCCCCCACCCAGTAAATCAATCAATCAATCAATCAATCAATAAAAAAGAAACCCCAAAAACAATTGTGCATTTAAAATGGGTTAAAAGTATGTTTTTCTGAAAATGTCTGCACTCATTTTTCAAATCAATTGTGTGTGTGTCATTAGACTTGAAAAACCCCAACCCTTTTGCACACACTCTGAACAGTGGCTGGGGACTCACCTGCAGGCCTCACTGCTGGCATGTGTGCTCTCCTGACTGCGCAAGCCCAGCCGGAAGGTGGAGGAGAAGGCTGTGAGGGCAACGTCGCTGAGCGTCCCCACGCCATCCTCACGCTCAAAAAGACTCTCCCAGTAGGCCTTCAGGGCCACTGTGCCTGGGGGGTACTGACCGTACAGGTGGGTGTCCAGGATATCTATGGCCTCCTGGTTCACGGTGGACTCAAACTTTCGAGCGAAGAACGTAGGCCTGGTGAGTTGCTGTTGAAGGGAAAACAGAATTGAGCACAGTCATAAATAAAATACAGTAATCAAAACAGGACGATAAATATTTGTAGGCAAATGTTTGCGCATCCCGGATGAACCGTTTAGTTCTGTTTTCTAAGTGAACGTGTTTACACATGATTTACATAGCACCATTGACATTTACCATTTTAATGGATTAGTGTAGAGCATTTGAAAAATAGAGGCTTGTGCAAAGGCTATTTTGTGTTTTATATACAACCGGAAATCAGCAAATCATTTAAAAAAGGGGAATGTCATGTTGCAGGGAAAAGTCACAGTCAAGTTTTCCCCCGGTGGAGGAAATGTGAACTTTTATTTACTCAGAAAATCAATAAGAACTAAACATAGGGCATAGGTCGTATGACTAAACATACAAGTGACAGCAACTAAAACCTGGGGTTTGATACAATCCAAGAGGCTTGAAAACGGACCAGAAGTAAGAAATGTCAATGTGTGGACTTTCAGGTGCCAAGAGGAACATTTCAGATCATCAAACTAACCTTAATGAAGATAAAACACCGCAGGTAAAGACACAGTGTAGCTTTTAAATGATCACTCCATGTACTGAAGATAAAGCTTCACTCAGAACTCCTATACCTCACGTGAAGAAGTCATTTCCCCCTTAAACATAGTAACTGGTTGTGCATCCTTGGCAGCAACAGATGTGATTAGATGCTTGTGATATGCTGATATGTTATGCGTGGAGTCTCATTCATATAGAGTCTCACCCTATTTTCACAATTGTTTTCTGCTAAAGGGGATGGTTTTTGAGAATTAACTGACAATTTAAGCTCTAGCCACAGAATCACATCAGGACTTTGACTCCGCCACTCAATAACTTTACTTTTAAGTAATTCAGGAGCGGTAATCTTGTGTCAAATGTGTCAAAAGTTTGGACACCTCTCCTCATCAGTGATTGGTGGAGTAGAGCTAGTCACTGTATAGAACTATGTACCAGCCCCTACCTCTGTACAACCCCAGTTACAGTCTCAGACACATTCAGAAGGGAGCGGTTCTACAGATTAACTCTCGACGAGGCCACAGCTGTTCACTGAAAACCGTTCCAGGTGACGACCTCATGAAGCCGACTGAGAGAACGGAGAGTGTGTGAAGCTGTCGTCAAAGCAACAGGGGGCTACTGTTCCTTCATATTTTTAATATCTTCCATATTAATTTACAACGTAGAAAATAAGAAAAACAAATCAATGAGAAGTTTTGACTGCTACTGTACTTTCACAACATGTGGCAAATGGCCCAAAACAAAGGAACCCCTCCCTGAGCGGGCATAACCATAACATTTGACTGGTACTGTACATATTATTATAGAACAAGCAGCGGGATAAAGATGCCTCATTCATGCTTTATCAGAAACCTGCTTCATTACACTGTCTACCAACCTGAATTCGGATGAGATCTGAAGGTTTGAAGTCGTTGGGGGAACAGCCGCACCAGTCCACTATGTGTTTGTACTGGCACTTGCAGCCCAGCTTACGATTCCAGTTCGTCACACGCAAATTGTTGTCCACTAATGTGTCACACATGTGGCTGTTGCCCAGTACCGTGTGAAAAAAAGACTGTAAACAAAAAGGACAGAGTAAGATTTAGATCTGGGTAATACACCACAAACAAGGAGCAATGAAGGTATTTCCTCTGATACTCAAAGTGCACTTTGTATTTATCTTGCAAAATGTTGTTTACATTTTTTCAGCAAAAAAAAAAACAATAATATTTCTTTTGATGCTATTCAACAAATGTTTGTGATTTTTTTTTCCACCCGCTATGTCCTTGCCCTTTTTTCGTAGCAAATAACAGTATATTATCTCAAGAGTAAACCCAGACACCCGCAACAGTTAGAACAGAACCAGTGAAGTACACACCACTAAAATATATAAATATAAACATCATATTTATTATGTATTTCTCTTCTGATCACTCGAGCTGGACCTCTAAACAAAAACAACAGTTGAGCTGTTGATGGCAGTGAGCAGGCACCTCAGCAGGGAGCAGGGCGTAGGTGTAGAACTGCTTCAATCCGGTCACCAGCTCGTCCTGGGAGGTGATCACATATTCCACAAAACGGCGAGTGAGCGAGAACCAGTCCGAGCCCCCCGACACATCCAGGCCGTCTGGGATGGTGCGTTCACCCAGCCGCCACATGTGATTATCGCACTCATGGAAGAGTCGATCCAGACCTTGCTTCTTAATGAACCTGCGCAGCACCAGAGAGCAACACATTTCAGTCCAACACTGAGAATAAAACATCAACCAAAAACAGACTCTCTGACTTTACATCTACGAGCTGGACCAGGAAGGCAAGCGTGTCTAATACAGTGCGTACTAAAACAGTGAGCAGACACTGTGTAAAACTCCATTAGCAATGCTGTGTCTGATCCACTCTTATCAATGCAACACGACACAGTCTCTGCAGTGCTGAGAATAATTCACTACCCAAGTAATATCAGCTCTGTGGTGATCCTGTGGTTATCCTCACCTTTGAAGGACAGGGTGAAAGAGTACTACAAAGCTGCACCTTTAAAATGATACCTACCTGATACTCAGAAAGCTCAGGGAGTCATTTACACAGGGTCATTTTTCCCTTTTAAAGATGTAAGAATTAGTTGATACTGATCAAACTGGTCACGTGAAACTGTTCTGTAATACGACAAATTCAAGTCTGAGTTATTTGCTATAAATCTATTAATATTTCACTGAATAATACACAGGATTAAAAGGCTTTGCTGTGCTGCGTTTCACTGATTCAGTAAACATTAATAGTTTATAGCGTGCTGCTTTCCATAAACTAAAGCAATACAGTATTGTAAGTGCTTTTTCGGTATCTGAAGTGTTTTCACTGTAGGTGAACCACTGAATAAACAGTCTGCATTAAACACACAGCGTGTCTTTTCCAGATTTGCATGTCAATGAGTCAGGAAAAAGAAAGCAAAAAAATAAAAATACGGTGCCCAAGCTACCTGGCGTTCTCTCTGCCGTGAGACTTCAGGAAGTTTTTGTCACGGTTCTGCGAGAGAAAAACCACCAGCTCATCGTTGGTCCTGTTTGAGGATGATAGGAGAGAGTGTGAGAGAGAGAGAGAGAGAAAATGTAATATAAAAGAGCTGACTGGAGGCGAGCAGGAATGAATGTGATGACTTCCTCTAGAT
This sequence comes from Hoplias malabaricus, assembly GCF_029633855.1. Lineage (NCBI taxonomy): Eukaryota > Metazoa > Chordata > Actinopteri > Characiformes > Erythrinidae > Hoplias > Hoplias malabaricus. The sequence goes on along the minus strand of NC_089812.1, from coordinate 37,304,558 downwards.
GGAATTATCTGCTCCTGACAGGATTTGGTGGTCATCAACGTCTCTGTGCGCGTCGGGCCGTAAATGTCGATTTAGTCTTTTCTTTTTTCCCCCATATTCTTTTTTGAACTGCACGGCTGGCTGTGGGGATTATAAACTGGCAGGAAAGGCTCTGATGTGTTGGGGAAGGGGGGGAAAGCTCCCTGAACTGATAAAGGAGGGGGGGGTTGCCAGCTTCACCCAACAGCAACACAAAGAGAGCTTTCACACCATGCAGCTCACGGCCAAGGCCTGCAGCCACACAACCGTTGCTATACCGATAAACACCGTCTCTCAATAGAACTAACCTGAGTGAAGGAGGAATCACCTCATTCAACTTTACACAACGTTATGAAGGCTATTAATACACTTTATATGCAGCAGTTACTCAGGGTTTGAATTAATGTTTGGGTGACTGTGTGTGTGTGTGGGTGTGTGTGTGTGCGCGCCCACATTAACCTACTCCACTGTTCTGTTTTGAACTGTTTGGAACTATTTTTCCCCAATAACATAAACCCTATCTATATAAAAGGTTCATGAGATGAAAGAAATGAAACAATAAGATGGTGGTTCTGTCAAAACCTACACATTAATACCACACAGCATTTAACATGCATTTATAATGATGAACCAATCTGTGGATAATTCAGTCACTGAGAATGTTATGGAAAATACTGATGAAAACATTAACACCCAGAATGCCTTGTATTTAATTGTTGTTGTAAATAGGTTTTTAGAAACTTTCATTTCAATGTTCATGCTCAAAAAATATGAAACATTCAATAAAGCATTTGGACACTTAAAAATGAAAAGTACACACTGATAATTTGCATTGAATAGTTGAATAATTGAATAATACAGCAAAAAACATCCAAAATAATTAGTGAAAGGGCAATTCGAACAATCAAAGAAGTCAGAAACATTTGTGGATGTTTTTAGAACCTTAAAGACATTTTGCAGATCGATATAAAGTCTTATAAAATGTTACTAATCGTTTGTCAATGCTTAAGTGTTGGATATTTTTATAAAATTTAGACTTTTTCCTGAATCATTTGAATTTGTAAAGCTCTTCAAAGACAAGTTTACAAACCCAAAATACACATGATCAGGGTACATTTTCATCAGCTGGGTTGTAGCAAACATGCCATAGGTCTCATTTCTGACTAGTGCTGTGACACACGTAGGGGGCAGTGGTGATTAAATACCAGTTTATTAAGTTACGATTGGCAGAACAGCCCACAAGTGTGAGCCGAGTGTGTAACGCCTTATGATTGACTAGCATCCCGTCCAGGGTTGTGCTCCTGCTTTGCCCCCGACAAATTCAGGTGGGTTCTCAAGGAAGCAGTTACAGAAAATAAATGACTGAATAATTGTTTAACTGTTTCTTTGGCAATTATAAACAACGTACATCTTCATGATCACTGTGGGACTAGCAGCTCTGGGGCATTTCCTGAAGAATCTATGACCTGCTCATCAGTAGTTCTTATCTATGGTTTTACAGACAATGGGACAAACCTGGTGGGGAAGTCGGTGGCACTGAGGTTAATGAAGTAGTCCCACTTCCACTCCAGCATGGAGAGCAGGTCCTGCATGCTGCGGAGGTAAGCTTTCAGCAGACTGGCTCCACCCCAGATAGTGACCATGCGCCAAGGAGTGGCCCTCACATTCGGGTAGAGTTCTGCCATCTGCAAAACCTCTCGATGAAGATAGTTGGAGCGCTGCAGAGAACAGACACCGAGGTCAGACAGTGTTTAAAACAACAGCTCACAGCAGTGCTGCCGTCAGCATTCACACTCCCACTTTTCTCTTTTAGTGGATGTGCATCACACACTGGCACTGATTTCTGCTGCCGGAATGCACCCAGTTTTTTAAAAAAAAACACAGAATTCAATCATATTTAAAAAAGAAACTCTGAGTAAAATGGAACTTATTTGTTAAATTTGTCCAAAATACAAACAAGAGAAAACTGGAGCGCAGTCGATGAATTGTAAACAGTGCATGAACTCAAGTGGCAGCCCACAAGGCCTCGACACATCATTTACATTTAGCACGACTGAATTAAGAATGCAGTTATTCTGGTATTGAGCCAACAACAGAGCCCCAGGGTGGAGGGTTTGAGGTTGAGCAGTGAGTATATATCCACCGTTGACCAAATTTAATGTTAATATTACAGTGACTGGTGAGAAATTAATCGTATAATCTTAGATTTTAGTACATCTTGCGTTACATGCGTTTACACTAATAGCTTGGTTTGTGGTTTATTCAGGATCAGTAAAATAAAATAAAAGACCTGAGTAACATGCCTTTAAGTAAGTCACAGAGTAGGTGCAGCGTGTGTTTGTCAGTGTACTTCTTAAAAGTAGTGATATCCACGTTTGTACTGGATTGCCATGTGTACAGTTGTTGTATTTTTATTTTTGTTCATAATATCATTGCTATTACATTAAATTGATATTATTTCATTGCAAATCCAGCATTTTAAAAAAAATAATGAACTATCAAATGTGTTTGATGATAGAGACATGTCAAAGGTGAAATTAACCTCAGCCAAACTGATTTACAACATGCAACTTCAATGACTAATGGCCAATAAAAGTCATTCTGAAAAAAGGCAGTTTACAAAATTGTAGCGTTCTCATTTCCATTTTAAAGACGTAAATGTCTGCTTGCATTCTACAAGGATTCTGCAGTAAACTGTAGTGTTTGAATTTCCAGTTTAAACAAGGAATCCCATCTTCTGATGCACCTTAAAGGTGAAAGGAACACGTAAACACTAGGAATGTCACAAAACCAGAAATCTATGTCGGTACCAATACCACAAAAATACCACAGTGAAAAACCTATAGCAATGAAACGAATGCATTTATTTTAAAGCCTTTTTCCAGAAAAATGGTGCAATTTAGTACATTTTCCGGCACTTTATTGCTTTAAACGGCAGACGTGTTGAAGGTGGGAGCTTCACACTGATTGGCTGTAGAGCGAGGCAACCTCCCTCAGACTCCTCCCGTGTTTAAATGGTGTGGAAGAAAAGCAGCTAGTGGAAGTAATCGAAGCTTTGAGAACATATCTATTGTCTTGATTATTGTTCGTTGAGCTTGCGGCTGCCAAATAAAACAGTTTGAGTCGTGTCTCGCGCTGCGTGCACTCTGCTGAAGTGTGTGTCTGTATTTGTACTTCCTCATTGGTTGTGCACAGCCATAACTTGGCCACTGATTGGTCCACAGACTTGATTGACGTGTCGTTGAGAGCCTGAGCTACACGGGGATCGTATTTTAGTTGTTTTTTAATATTTTGCACATTGTGTAAACCTTTTGTCCGTACTCTTTACACAAAAATGTGGATTACTAACAACGTTAGCAAATAAAGGACAAGATAAAGCAGATAAACGATTATTAAAGTGATTTAGAGTTTAATTTCCAGTGAGGAACCTGGTCCTGTCTCCTCCTGCAGAGTATGGTGAGAACTCCGTAGTGTCCTCAAACAGAACGTGTGATTCTGTAAAGGCTTTGTATGCTGATTTGATGCTCTGCTCTCACAGTATCAGGTGAGCTCTAATTGCTTTTAAATCATTTACAGCAAGAAACCTTGAAAATCCTTAGCAGATCAAAGGAGGATGGAACAAAGCACAGGTGGTACACCACCACATATCAAAGAGTGAAACACACTCCCAGGAACACCTTCTGACTACCCCCATTCTCTTTGAACATCTGTTTTTCTGGATGAGAACCCACTGATCTTCTTTAACCCTTTATTTTAACCTTTCAAGTAAAGCTTAAAGTGCTCTGAAAATCCACCACAACCCTTCAGAGCCATACACGAGTGGTGTCACTGACCTTTTCACACAAATCTCCTACAGAGTGCTCCAGTTTCTGAGCTATTAAACTTTCAATAAGGCTGGTGTTGTCTAATCACTTTGCTCCAAATATATCTTGGCATTATTATTTTTGGATTAAAAAGTTACAAAGTGCAGTTTCTGTAGTGCAGAGTAGAAAAACAGAGGCTCTATTTTCCCTTTTACAGGTCAGTGCAGCATCACAATGATTCTGAAGCTGTGATTTTACCGTACGTATATTAGTGTTACGTTTAAAAAGCTCAAATGACAGGATTACGCAATTCTCCAAATCAGACAACAGAAAAAACTAGATATTTTTCTGTATTTCATTTGGATTTGTGTGTTCTGTTTCTGTATTCACAGATGAATTCGGCAGCCAGCGATGTTTGTACTGCCAACAACATAGAACTTAAAATTCAAAATGTGCCACACCTTTAGCACAAGCATGTCTTATATCTATATATTTATATTTAAGTCCGATAAGTAAAAAGTAGCTGCAATGAAATGCACAGAAGTGCTCTGTGGATGAATCAACTTATTTTTCAAATCAGCAAACATGGCTGTGGGTGCACAACATTTAGCATATGACTGCTTAAAGGTCTTACAGTGCTTTTCCATCCAGAACAGCTAGTTTCAGAGACCTGGGAACCTACCTTGTCTACATGGATGTAGTAGAAATGATCTTTGTGATAGATCGCCTTAAGGAGCCGTTTCAGCTGCCGGACAGCTCTGCCGTGGACCATCAGCACGAAGGCCACCCTTACCGGGTTCTCTACTTTAGACAGGTCATTATCTATGACATCAATCTGCTGAGCAGCACTGGACAGAACTGAAAAAGCCGGAAAGGAGAATATCACCTATGGAAATAACGGTTGTAAAAATATCTGTACAGTCCCATCAAAAATCAGAAGTTCATTAATGAACTTAGCCCACTATTATTTTTTTAAACATTAAATCAAATACAATAAAAACATAATGCTAATGTGATTTGTAGCTTATCTGCTATAATTTGCAGACACAGACAGGTGTGTATCTCTGTCTCTATCTAGCATTATGCAAATTGCATGCCCAAATTATAGCAGATAAGCTTCTAACCACATTACCTAACCTCAAACACATTTGCTTATATGGTTTTTTATTGTATTGTGTGATATTCTGTTATCTGAATAAAACCAGACAAATGTAAACCACAGCTAAGAAAAGCAGCCAAATTTTGCAGAATAAAATTTTGTTTGTACTTTTGTCCGTAAGGTCCTAGAACGTTATCTCCTACGAATTTTACATGATGCTACCTGGTAAACGTTATGTTTATTGGCTACATTAGCACTGTAGCTCAAGAGCCGAACTGAAGTAGAGGGTCTTGGCTGGCTGGCAATATTTGGGACGATGTCATAATTTGTGCATGTTTGTGTCTTTTAAGGAATGATTGCAATAAAGGCTTACCGTGCTGTGGGCAGAACTGAGGCAAAGAACGTGGCATCAGCTCTCCGGCCTGATGCCGGCAGACAATATTGGCTAGCTCCTGGCGGCACTGGCGTGAGCTTGCACGATGCAAAGCAGACAAGGCGTCCTTCCCTGAAATCTCACATTTGGGTACAAAGTCCTGAGGGGCACCTCCCACGCTCCCTGGTTCTCCCGGGACAGCCAGCGAGACCTTGCCCCCTTCACCCGCACGGAGGTCTGTGAAATTACGGCTGCTGGAAGGGTCATAGGGGGCAATGCCATCGCCTGCCGCGCCAGCACCCGGAACCTTCAGGCCCTTGTCCATTGGGGAGGACTTTGCTCGCCGTTTGGACCCCCTCCTGAGAGCTCGAGTGACAGCGGCTCGCTCCGGGCCCTGTTTCCATCTGCCGTGATCGCCCCCAGACAGAGCATTCTGCCTCTCCCAGGACTCTGGGTCCTTCTTCAGGTCCTGATTGCTATGATCAGGCAGCTTAGACCGCCGGTGTTTCCTCTGGAAAGCAAAGAGGGGAAATGATGAGAAGGTGAACCAAGGCAGTATTTAGTACCAGAAACACAAAACCTATTTCTCTGTGCTCGTTGTTTCTCTTTGGTTCTGTTTAGCCTCGTCTATACGCTCTTACAAAAATGCAGGTACAGCACTGATTGGAGATCATCAGGAGAGCCATGTCTGAACCCAGCTGATCAGTCTTGGGCTACATTCACACAGCAGGGAAAAGTGGCCTAAATCCGATTCGTTTCTTCATTTATGACACTAATATGTTTTTTGTTGCTGAATGAAAAGCACAAATAGCACTGAATGTGACTTTTTAAATTCAGATTTGGGCCACTTTCGTATGTGGTACTGAAATACGATCCACATCTGATCTGTAGCAACGTGACTCTGTCTGAACGGCCGTATCAGAGTTCATGTGACATTTGTGCCACTCCGGCCGTTGAGAATGATCTCCGGACTCCGGTTCAAAGCATTTATGTTTTAACGTAACACGTTTAGGACGTGGAAACAGCCTGTTCAAAGTAGTTCTGTTTCAGTTCTATATTTTTCAAATGAGTATGAAGCTGCTGAGGTGAGGATCATGAAAATATTAAACTCATTTTGTCTGCAATCGTCTCCTTTTCTTTGGAGACTTCATGTTTGTGAAAGATGCGGTAGATTTGTGCTTAAAATAAAAGAAACATCAGTTCTAACATTTTAATATTCTTTAAAGGAGCAGTCTGTAATACAGACACTGATCCTTTAAAATAAAAACTACAGTACATTTTCTAAACAGTGGAGAGATCTGTTGTTGATTTTATAAATCAAGAAACTGCCTAGGACCAAAAAATATTTCAGATCTGCTAGAAGTGTATGAACCCAGTGGCCCCTCAGATCGCTCGGGACTGGTCAGCTAGTGGTGCCCCGGGTCAGAACCACGCAGTGGAGGCAGCTTTCAGTCGCTATGCTGTTTGCACCTAGAACAGACTCCCGGAAGACATCAGATTTGCCCCAAATATCTACAAATCTAGACTAAAGACCTTCCTGTTCTCCTGTGCATTTGAGTAGCGCTGCACTTAGCACCATTTTAATAACTGTCACTTTTTATTACTGTTTTTTTATTGTTTTAAATTTTACTGAATAGCTTTTAATCATTGTTTAACATTCTGTTTTAATTCTATTTTATACTTTCCAATAGTTTTTATTTTCTTTAACTTTTTAAATTCTACTGTAATCCTTGTATCACGCTGTAAAGCACTTTGAATTGCCGTTGTGTACGAAAGGTGCTCTATAAATAAACTTGTCTTGCCTCCTCTCCTCCGTCTCCTCCCCAACCGCGACGCTCAACAAGGTCGCCAGACTGAGGGAAAACTGAACATAAACTTGTCTCTCGCTTGTTAGTGTAAGAACTTTGGACCATAACATCTAAAAATAAACATGCCATAATCAACCCATTTACACAGAACAATGTTCATTATTTCAGTAAAACACCTACCACTAGGAAAAGGCCAGAAGGAGAGGTGAAGGAGCAGTCGCCTTTCCTCAGAATTTACAAGCCTTTACGGTCCAAACCACATTAAATATTTAGACTAGAGGAGATTACTCTTCAGTTTTCCCATGTGTGTGGTTTTAGGAGCCAGATCTTTGCTGATTCACAATCTTCATATTCAAACACTGTGTTCCACATAAACGTGTCAGTTTACGAATCTTATTGGAGTTCTTCAAAAGTTTTAAAAGATCCATCTTCAGCTCTTACAGTGGAACTGAAGTAAATTATTTGACTAAATAATAACCTACTGAAGTAAAAGGCAAAACTGAAAGAGCCGCAGCCGATTTCACTTACAAACCTTTATTGTCTAAATCCACTTTAAATGCTTAGATTAGCCTTTACTACTTCAATCTACACATACAGGGGTTGGACAATGAAAGTGAAACACCTGGTTTTAGACCACAGTAATGTATCAGTGTGGTGTAGGGCCTCCTTTTGCGGTCGATACAGCGTCAGTTGATCTTGGGAATGACATACACAAGTCCTGCACAGTGGTCAGAGGGATTTGAAGCCATTCTTCTTGCAGGATAGTGGCCAGGTCTCTATGTGATGCTGGTGGAGGAAAACGTTTCCTGACTCGCTCCTCCACAACACCCCAAAGTGTCTCAATAATATTTAGATCTGGTGACTGTGCAGGCCATGGGAGATGTTCAACTTCACTTTCATGTTCATCAAACCAGTCTTTCACCAGTCTCGCTGTGTGTATTGGTGCGTTGTCGTCCTGATACACGGCACCGCCTTCAGGACACAGTGTTTGAACCATTGGATGCACATGGTCTTACTGGTGCAGTGTGGAGTTAATGAAGATTGGCCACCAGGCTGCTCCAATTTAGCCCTGACACCTCCCACACTACAATGACAGGTGTTTCACTTTCATTGTCCAACCCCTGTATGTGTCTGTACTTCTATATTTTTTTCAGAAACGTTTGCTGTCACCTGTTCAGGAAATAATGAGTAATTTCTTGATCTGTCTTGGATGGTTTTGCAGCTTCTAAGCTGCCTCTGTCCTTCATATACATAACCAACACTTCCCCTTGTTTTATACCATCTCTGGCCATTTAGATTCTCAGAAGGGCACTGAGGCTTTCCAGGTCTGGTCAAATCTAACATTACCTCTGTCCTATAGTTCACTTTGTAGCTGCAAAACACGATGTTTGTGGACCTGGCAACCTGGTGGTTTATGACTGTAATGTGATTGGACAGAGGGTGGGATCTCAGGCTGAAATTCCAATAGCTTCACTCTGGACTGGGCACTTCTCCAAGAGAATACAGTGCTTCTCAGAGACACCTGCACTTCATTTTATGATCAAACACTCTGGACACTGTATGACTTAAGTACCATACGCTTCTTACAGATAGCTACTTTAAAGTGTTTAATTAATACAGGTGTCAGATATAGGTCACACTACACAGAGAGTGTGAACAGCACCCTTGGGTGGGGGGAGGAGAAGGGAGAAAAAATAAAATAAAATAAAAAATGTATTCAGCTTTAGCTCCCTTTTACGTACCGTGTGAACGTAGCCTTAGTTTGTGGATCGCTAGGAGCTCCACACCCCCAAACCAGGAGCCCATAAACTGAAAAGAGGGATTTTGATCAGCTCTGTGAATTTTAAACCCACCGATGTGACACGGGGTGGGCCCAGGAGCACATTTTATTTATTTTCATGTCATTTTTTATTTTATTCACAGCTCCAATCTGATCTATATTTAAAACAAAGCCACCTCATTCGGGAGGAATCTGGGAGGAAGCAAGCTACAGGAAACTGAGATTGTAATGAGGACACTGAGTGAGAAAGAAGGGCGTCGGGTAAAACCTCACTGTCACCAGGAAAACACACACCGTAAATGCTTCAAGGCAGTAATATCTCAAAAAATTAGTGTCTGTTACGACAGAGGCATTTATAAGATGTAGTACAGTAGTTAGGAGTTTTATTATTTTAATTTTGCCTCAAATAAAACAATGACAAATGTGATTTAACACTGAGAGAGTGTCAGTGGTTAATTACATCCATCTTTATGTCCTTTGTAACACCTGAACATTCTGTTTAAACGAAGAGATTCTTCCCCTAAAAACACAAGTGGAAATGCAGTTAAAACTGCTTTTAAAACAGATTTCAAACAGATTGCTCAAACCGCTATAGAGGTTGTCTGAGATGTGTTTTAGCCTGATGGTATTCAAGCCCAAATGCATCCATCTCCTCGAGTCACATTCAACAAACAAGACCCTCTCAGATTTGTGACTGCACCTCCCTCTGCAGCTCTGCTCACGGGGAAACGTTCAGAGGACAATCACCACGAAAGAGAGGCATCGCTCCACGTTCAGTGCAAATCTTTAAGCAAGTTTCTATTTTCACTTTCTTCAAACTAGTTCAAATAAAGCAGTGGTTTGGTTAATATTTGTGACCTGTTGTTATGGATATGACAAAGAGGACATAGAAATGACTAAAGCTAGAGATGTAATTGCTGTTCACTATGGTTTGCGTACGCAAACGAATAACACAAAACTATAACGTTTGAGGTGACCCTCTTTTAGTAGAACATGAAAATACGAGAAACACAGGCAGGTAGTTGTTTTGTTAGTGGACATCCCTGGACATGGGGTTAAGGTACATTCAAGTAAAATGGCACATGAAACAACTGAAAACATGCTGTTGTTCAGTGTTCTAGAAATATAGATGATTTAACGGGTATCATAATAACAATTCATTTTTAAATTATACACTCCAAGCTTCTGTACAGAGAAGGAAGCTAACAAGTCCTAACAAGGAAACACAGAGAGAGAGAGAGAGAGAGAGAGAGAGAGAGAGAGAGAGAGAGAGAGAGAGAGAGAGAAATGAATAAGTCTGGTGGAGACTGTAAGCAGAAGAAGGCTTTGGAGCTGAAGTGAAGCCATACTCTAAGCTGCCCAATAAGGTCACTGTCTTAGAGGGACCCAACGGTCTTATCAGCAGCCTCTTCAGTAGCCCTAGTTACATCCTCAGTAACACAGCTCCATTAATTAGACCTATGGCTTTCAGCCCAGTCCCCTCAGTCCTGCTGGGCATTACAAGCCCACTGCCACGGCCATCAAAACGACCAGAATCTCCTATTTACCGTACTGCACTGTAAAGTCATTTTCATACTTATAACCCGAGCCAATACTGAGTTGTTTGTTTATTTAAAAACAGGTTATGTTCAGGTTTGTGTTATTCGTACCCGCAGTCCTTCAGTGTTATTTTACCCAGATGCACGTAGCCACCACCACAGTTGTTTGAAAATTTGACTGTATCAAATGTCATTCACAAAGGTTTTGCTTTGCCAGTCATGCCACTTCTCCAGAATGATGCACTAATCACTCTCCCGGATTATATAACACGGCTAATACATGTGACATACGCTCCATCTCCATCTTTGACATGTTTATGACTTTTTTTTCTTTGTGAATCTACACAAATAGCAGCGCAAACAATAACCACAGCAAGTTGTATGTCTGTATTTATCAGTGTCTCCAAGGAAACGCGAGTTGCATGTTTGGCTGTGGAGTTTGGGATCGTGTAGTGTGTGTGATGTATTTCCAGTCTCCGTAAAAGTAGTGTGAAATACCCAGTCTGTTTAGAATCTGCCCCAACTTTCAGCTGAGCTGCATCTAGCGGCGCGCATGTGCGTCAGCATCTGCTTCATGGGGATGTGTCCCAAAAAGTGCCCTGTGTACTACATGTAGGGAATAGTGAGTAATGGGCTATTTCCCACACACCTATGGTATGGGTGCTCTCTGTAGTCGATACTGACACTGTGCTCTTCCACTAGCACAGCTCCCCTGCGAAATGGAGCTGGTGATGTTGCAAAACCCCATCTCTAATGGGAATCGCAGGCTCTGAAACCACAGCAACGGCAGCGGTAAATCTAGGCGTTGTTTACTTATCATGTATTCGCAGGTTTTTTGTTTCTGCACTTCATTCTCACAGATCAGTTTTCCTTGTTGCACATTTGGGCTTTCACTGTAAATTTTTGTCAGCCATCTGCCCAAGCATTTAAACCTCTTCTAAATACCTTGAGGTAATGTTACAAGCTGCCGCTGTGAGTCCAATAGCTCTGTATTTTGTTGTGATTGACATGTCTCTCTGGCCAATCAGCGCAATGTTTACAGGTCATGATTTAGTACCTACTTGGCACAGTTGGAACCTGGCACGAGCAGGGACTGAAAAAGTACCAATCTCCAGGGACCAGGCACCAGATTTGGACAGTGGATTGGTCATTGGATTCTCTGAAATACAGGTATATTTTTATTGGTTTAAAGACAAATGTTTTTTGTTTTTTTTACATATTTTAAATGTGAGACTTAATCTCTGTCTGTTCATAGCAGCTAATATCAAAATGACACAAAGGTTCTTTACCAAGTATCTCCATGGGCTGCTACACCTGGCCATCAAAACCATGCATCTCCCCCTTCCCCCTTTTCCCCGGTACAGTCGGAGTATCCGTGCTACACTCTGAAGTTAAAGTTTATGTTGTTAAGTTCGTTTACGTATACTCATGTAAAATATTAGACCAGCACAGCCATAATTAATCACAATAAGGATTAAATATGTTGATTTCTATCAATTATAGTAATGATAGAATGCTTTTGCTAAAACATGGATTCATATCAGCAGTGTTTTCGGAGGATACGCTGCAGGCTGTGGTTACACGGATTTGGTCGTATCGGGACGTGCATCCCAATAAAGATATTTTTTACATTTCTGAGCTGTAATGGGTATAAATAGTGTTATCTGTGGTCTATTTTTTTCTGTTACCTTCAGAGAAATACAGTCTATTCCTGTTCCTGAAAAGTTACCTTTTTGGAGATACGTGCTTTTAATTGGACAGCAACGAAATGCTGCGTATAATCAATAAAACCAGCTTAGGCTACATTTACATTACCAGGCTGAAGAGACTCAAATCAGATTTTTTTTTAAGGGATAAGTCAGATCTTTATTTTTTCAGGGCAGTTTGGACATGTCAAATCTAAACTTTTAAAATCAGATTTTAGTCACTTATTTTACATTACAAGCCTCATTAACTCTCTGGAGCTCTGGATGTTGTAGAAATGGGTGTTGGCTACACACTTATGTTTACAGCTTTCAGATATTTTATTTAGTATTTCTTCTATATTGGTACAAATCTGACGTGATTTTCTCAATACCTGTGGCTCACACATTGACTATTCATGAGATAGGTGTGAAACACAGGTAAGAAATCCTCACCCCTCTCATTAGCCCCCACCCCATCAGTGAGGATGCTCAGGATGAGCCGTTTGGTTGTAAACGGCGTTATTTTAGTTATTTAGCAAATGACACAGACTGCTTTGGAGGAACAAAGCCATAAATATGAGCCCCAGATGACAACTTGAAAGTAGCAGAGAGCATCCGAACTTTATTCAGTTGAGTTCTGTGCCTTTACAAAACATTTTTTGTAAATTCATGAATTCCATTGCTGGATTATGCTACTGAACTAGCGTAGCATCAAAGTTAATCAGCGCCAAACATGGTTCAGAAAAACGAGTCAAACGAGAAAAACAAAATTGAGTCGTTCCTACTCAGGCAACTGAAAAGTGTGAGGTGTGGATATCATATTGAAGCTCTGCGCAAAAACACAGCCATGGGCTTCTGTTTATATGAATAAATTAGCATTTAACATTACAGTTGTGTTATGGTTGTAAAATTTAAAAAATACATAAAAATACATTTCTTTCTGGGGGTATGTTTATTATGTTTCTAGGACAAAAACTCATCGAGTTGTGTCAGTGTTTTGGCGCAAGCTTTAATTTATCCCGCCAGCGCCCACCCCAGAGGGTTAATCAGATTTGTTGTTTGTTGCTCAAATTGGATTTTTTATTTTCCAGCCTTTCTGACTCATGTTCAGTCCCTGCTATAATAGTACAGATAGAACAAATCATAGAACAGATATCATTTGTATATATTTGTTGAAGGCAGGGCTGGACAATAATGCACCTTACAGCACAATGGATATTCTTTGGCAATATTCCCAAAAAATTGTCATTGGTACATATTTATTTGAAGTAAGAAGACAGAAATAGAAACCGCAAAGGAAACAAGGAAATACATTCCTGACGTACATGAGTGGGCAGAACACAATGAAGCATGTTTGAAGATACATCTGACAGCTCTGACGTTTAGGTTATTCTATTATCTTGGGTACATACTTTTACAAGCTCATAGCTCAATCTTTGCTATAACATGCTGTCAAAAGGTTTAGGGCTGTCACTACTTTGTTGTACTAATGTGTATTAATTAATGTGACCGTTGACTGAGACTTTATAAAAACCCTTTTTTAAAAATGCATCAGGAGTTTTACTCAAACTCTTGAAACTTAATTTAACAGAGAAAATTACAAGCAAAATTAACATTTTCATTAGCTCAATTTTGTAAATCTAAAACCAGGTTGATGCCTTCAACACAAGCAACGATCTTTGGCAAGAGCCATATTTACCACTGTGTCATATCTCCTTTCATTTTAGTGATACATTTAATTGTTTGAGAACCGAAGATACCGAAGGTTTGAGGGACGTCTTCTGCTGTTCAACTGTCCTTGGCCAATGTCTAATTCTCTTCTTCTGGATGCTTCATATCAAGGGCGTATATTTGCTCTTGACATTGGTGGGGACCTATGAATCTACTTTATTTTCTTTTCAGTTTTGGCGCTGCTAACACCCAAACTACAGAGACTCAGTTGACAGCAGGGAAAGCCAATCACACTGGCCACAGGTAGGACTCGAGAACATGATTTAAACCTTTGTGCACCTCTAGGTTAATTAGACGCTGACAGATAGTTTTATTTATTTATTTTTCCTGGAGGGGATCAAATTATTGGTGGGGACAATTCAATAACGGCTGGACATTGGTGGGGACACGTCACTTCTGCCCATGCTAATTCTATGCCCTTGCTCCATACATTATCAACAGGAGAGAGGTCCTAACAGCAGGCAGGCCAGTCAAGCACATGCTAACGTTCTACAAAGTCACACTGTTGTAGATTCTGCAGAAAGTTGCAGTGGTTTGTGATATGGATCATTCTCAGGGCTGCAGTGACACTGACAAGATGGTGGTGTGTTAGTGGATGGATTTTAGTCCTGCAGTGACACGTATCTGACACAGCAGTGATGCTGGAGATTTTAAAGCCCTCAGTGTCAATGCTGGAGTGAAAATTGTTCGCCAAACCAAAACATCCAGCCGACAGCGTCCTGTGTCACTGATGAAGGACTAGACAACAACCATCTGAGAAGACATCGTGTTAATTTTTTTTTACTGCCCAATTTACAAAACATAATTATGTTGATGAGATAAAATTTTAAACTTACTTTTTTTGCACTTTTGTTGGTTAGAAGATTTTTTTTAATGTGAAAAAGATTAATTGTAACAAAAGTCCATTTCTAGAAATTGGATTTGTAGATAAGGCCAAAGTATAAAATCTGCATAACCGTACAGACGATGCATGGCCTTGCAAAGAATCCAGGAAATCTGTCTTAAAATAAACCCATTTCATTTCACAAATATACACTGCTCAAAAAATAAAGGGAACACTTAAACAACACAATGTAACTCCAAGTCAATCAGACTTCTGTGAAATCACCCTGTCCAATGGGAAGCAACACTGATTGTGAATCAGTTTCACATGCTGTTCTGAAAATGGAACAGACACCAGGTAGAAAAGAGGCAATTAGCAAGAAAACCCCGATTAAGTAGTGGTTCTGCAGGTGGTGACCACAGACCATTACTCTGTTCTCATTCTTTCTGGATGATGTTTTGGTCACTTTTGCATTTTGTCAGTGCTCTCACCCCTAGAGGAAGCATAAGGCAGTGTCTACAACCCACAGAAGTTGCTCAGGTAGTGCAGCTCATCCAGGACGGCACATCAGTGTCAGCTGTGGCAAGAAGGTTTGCTGTGTCTGCCAGCAGAGTGTCCAGAGCATGGAGGAGATACCAGGAGACGTGGAGGTGGCCATAGGAGAGCAACAACCCAGCAGCAGGACCGCTACCTCCACCTTTATGCAAGGAGGAACCGTGCTAGAGCTCTGCAAACTGAGCTCCAGCAGGCCACTAATATCCATGTTTCTGCACAAACAGACTCCATAAGGATGGTGTGAGGGCCTGACGTCCACTAGTGGGGCTTGTGCTTACAGCCCAACATCGTGCAGGCGATTGGCATTTGCCAGAGAACACCAAGATTGGCAGATTCCCCATCGGCTCCCTGTGCTCTTCACGGATGAGAGCAGGTTCACATTGAGAATGTGACAGACGTGACAGAGTATGGAGACGCTGTGGAGAACGTTCTGCAACATCCTCCAGCAGTGACCAGTAATGGTGTGAGGAGGCGTTTCTTTGGAGGGCCGCACAGCCCTCCACGTGCTTAGCCAGAGGTATCCTGACTGCCACTAGGTCCCAGGATGAGATCCTCAGACACACTGTGAGACCATATGCTGGTGCAGTTAGCCCTGGGTTCCTTCTGATGTATGACAATGTCAGGCCTCATGTGGCTGAAGTGTGTCAGCAGTTCCTACGATAAAGGCATTGATGCTATGCTTTAATCCAGGTCTGGGAGGAGTTCGCTCAGGAGAACATCCGCCACCTCGTCAAGAGGAATGCCCAGGCGCTGTAGGGAGGTCATACGGCACGTGGAGGCCACACACTCTACTGAGCCTCATTTTAACTCGTCTTGAGGAACTTCCACTGATGTTGGATCAGCCTGTAATTTGATTTTTCACTTTTATTACGAGTATGATTCCAAATCCAAACCTCACTGGGATTATAATTTTGATTTACATTGATATTTTTAAGTTGTTTTGTTCTTAACACCTTCCTCTATGTAATGAATAAAGATTTTCGACTGGAATATTTCATTCATTGAGAAAGTTCATGGTGCCTGTAGGAAACAGGCTGGCCTGTTTGGTCCATTCCCACAGAAGAGCTTCTGTAGCACACTTTGTGTTCTGACCTTTTCTGTCATAGTCAGCACAGTGCAGCACAGTGTGTTACATATGGAACTCGTTAGCCCCAGACCTCTCAGAATGCCCATGCTGATGCTGGTCTGATGCTGAAAGTGACAACGTTGGGCATGCAAGCGTAAGAAAGGGACCATGGAGCAATAAAATATGACGACATGGTTTTAAGAAACACACTTTCGTTTACATTATGTGGACAGCTGGGTGCACATTTATCAGGGGAGGAGATGGCACCAGAATTTGGGAAGTAAGCAAGTCAGAGGAGGAAGTATGATGCACTAGGCAGTGTTTGGCTGAGAATCTTTGGGTCTTAGCATTGATGTGGATGTTATTTTGACTACTAGCTAAACATTGCTGCAGAGCAAGTACACCCTTTCTTGGCAACAGTATTCTCAAATAGCAGGATAATGATCCTTGCCACACTACAAAAAGTGTCCACAAATAGTTTGAACTTCAGGATAAAGTGTTTAAGATGTTGACTTGGCCTCCAAATTCCCCAGCTATGATTACAATTGAGCATTTGTAGCAGTGCTTCCCAACCCTGGTCGCGGTGGGCCACTGCTTTGTATCTTGTAGTTTTCTTCTTGCTCCAACACACACACACACACACACACACTTCTGCTTTGGAAAGGGTTTGTTTATTAGCTTATTAGTTACATCATGTGTGTTGAGAGCAGAGAAAGCTGTCAAATGTGCAGAGCAGAAGGCCCACCAGGACTATCCATGGGAGGTGCTGAATAAACAAGTCCAATCTATGGGGAAGCCACAAACTTCCAGGACTACGGATCTGAAACTACGGACACTGGAAACCTGTGCTAGCATTTCTCTTGCGGTGTTGCTATCAGTGTGTGAAGAGTGGGAGAAGAGGGGTGCATTGACAATCCAACACAATGGGCAGCACTTTGAACATAAGTGGTCAGAAACTTGTAAATAACTGATGAAAGAATAAAGTTATGTTAAAACCAACAACACCATTGTTTTTCTTGTGGAATTCCCAATAAGTTTGATGTGTCACATGACCCTCTTCCCATTCCCAGTTGGATCCAAAATGGCCGACTTCAAAATGGCCGCCATGGTCACCACCCATCTTGAAAATTTTCCCCCCTCCCATATACTAATGTGCCACAAACAGGAAGTTAATATCACCAACCATTCCCATTTTATTAAGGTGTATCCATATAAATGGCCCACCCTGTAGAATTATCACGAAGGTGAACCAACACATTTCCTTTCTTGGAAACGTCAGCTCTGGTTTCGTGTTCTCTTTTAAAGTTGAAAGCAAAATTCAGGCACCACTGATGACTCCTAAAGTATAAGTAAGAGACACTTCTGCACACTGTAATGCACAATCAGCATTACAGCTATAATTACGGAATTTAACATACTTCAGAAAAAAAATAACCCTAAAGGGGCTGTGCAAACTGTATGACATGTTTTAAATCACTAAAATGTGCAGAAGAATGACATAATTTTGACAGAGAATGTTTACTTATTTTAAACCAGGTGTCTTCAAACTTCTGGAAATGGCTGCAGGAGGAAACAGCTGGACAGAGCATCTTCATTGAGCATGCAAAGTTGTTTGGAACCCAAGACAGGAAGGAAAGGTTAATCGAGCAGCCAAATCAGACAGTTTAGACTCAAAAGAACAGAGGCAGCTGCTTCTAATACACAACAACAGCTTACTACTCATCCTCTGCCACATTACTTTTGTTTTATCAAGGGCACCTTAATGCAGTTATCCCCAATAAACAGAGTCACAGTCAGATCACGTATCAAGCACTGCTACAAACATCATGCAGCCTTATTTTAACTGGAATTCACACTTCAGGGAGTTTATAGCACATCATGGCACCTCATTTGCAGAGAAGAGAATGAGAGAAGAGAGCTCTTGGTTTGCCAGACAGACTGTGTGGAATGTAAACCCAAACTTTGAAAGCATGCAAAGAATAACAGAAATATGACATTTGAAAACACCTCATCCTGCGGTGGAGCGGAGAACACCTCCCACAACAGCGCACACAGGCATGCTGATGTGGGCCTATTAAGACGCAGATAGAGAGAGAGAGAGAGAGAGAGAGAAGAATAACATAAGCACGGCCCACCATTTCCCGCTGCAGTGAGACAGTGGAGCCAAGTCTGGGCCTTCACCACACGCCATTGAGCCATATGCAGCAAAGAACTGTGGGAACAGAGGGGATGAGCCAGAGACCACACTCCCCAGACCAACTGCCGGAAGGCAGGACCAACCGGCTCCTCCACTGTAAACTCCTACATTATGCAGTCTTCCCGTAACTGGGCTTTTGCCCACAAGACAAGACTAAATTTACACAGAAAAAGGCAGTAGAGAGGAGTATCGAGAGCTAGTTCTTGATGTGTCAAGACACGCACGAAACACCCACTCAAAAATGCTAACAATGCCCGAAACAGGCGGCTAAGAATGGAATTCTGTGCGTTTTTTCGGGCACTAAGCATAACTGAGCACTGTAAGGGAATTTTAAGTTAGTTTTGCAGTTATAAATGTTTATAAATAAATAAATAACTACCTATAAAATTAAATAACCTGCACTCGGATTTTAATTCTGGACTGATCCAACATTATACATGTATATATTTTCTGATGCAGATATACACGTTAACTTTATATATTGTATATTTATGTTGTAAATGTAGTTTATTTGCATAACCTTTAATCTTTCAACCAACTGTATGCAAACAATACAATGAAAGGTGTCTGTTACCCACATGTAGTCAGCTAATAGGTCTTTACAGAAACCGACGACAGCTTTCACTTTTATAAAATTAAAGCCAACACAGTTAATTCTTGGTAACTACTGATCTCACCGCAAAACAAACTCCCCAGTGACTGTATTCATTCAGAATCTCTGCATCTTTTAAGGTGGAATGGTACGTTTGAGCATGAAACAGACTATAGCGTATAAGTGGCGGAATTTTAACTTCTCTGTACAAATTTGTTTCACTATTTGAATTACCATAGAAACTGATCTGGAACTCAAGCAGTTTAGTTTCATAGCATTTTTGGTACGTGTTTACTTTCATGCAGATTGTGACCTCCTACATTTGGAGTTAGTTCCACTTTAAATAAACTGTAACAGCAAAAAGAAGTTAATATTACCTAGAGGTGGGAGTCACAGGGTATCGCACGATATGATTTTATCACGATAATTTGCTCACAATAACAATGATATCACAATACAAAGATAATCAATATATTGCAAAACAACACTCTATTACTCATGATAAAATCCCAGGAATTATGTATTTATTGGTGTCAGTTACACATAAATTGACACTAATATGTACCAATTTGCAACTAAGTGGATAGCTTAGCTTTTATGTCGCTTAACAATCCATGCAATTTTTCCATTTTACGCCTGAAATTACGTAATAAAATCTTGAATCTTCCTACTCAGGCACTGGGTGAACTACAGGAGCTTTCATGTTGTAATGTTATGAAAATCCTTCTTCAAATTTGTATTAGAAACCATTTAGAGTTATTGAAAGTGGTCAAACTCAATTAAGATAGAGTTGGTATCGGCAGATTCTTGAACATGAAATATCGGTATCAGTATCGGAAAGGAAAAAGGTAGTATCGATGCATCCCTAAAGCTAATAATATTATTATTATTTTTTTAATTTGTTGTACTTATTGAAACATTTTTTGCCAGTACTCTTTACACAAACATGGGTATTAGTAAGGTACGGTTTGAAAGTCTCGTTTTGAAGGACACAGCCCAAGGTATGTGATGGTATGCTATGTTTGTGTGAGTCGCTTGGGGGTTCTGCAGGTTTCTTAACGCAGATCTGAAGTTTGGAATAACTTGCTTTTTCGGTTTTAATTCCACAGTCATACATTATGTAGCATAGTGTGATCCTGAAAGTCTGCCCGTTCAATCGAAGTATAATATGTACACATTGACTCAAATATGGCTCAGTGAAAAATGAATATCTATACTTTTTCATAAAAAAAACGACTAAAAAAACTTATTTTTCAAAGGAATTATATATAGTTTGTTAAAATAAATGAAAATCAGAGATTCTACGTTTTATTTTGGTACTCTGTGTATATTGGACCTGTAATAATTCAGATATACTTGATATAATCAGTGATTTTTGGCAGCTGGTGGGCACTGGCGTGTTACACTGTGGTAACGTTAAATGTTTTCTCAACAAACAGTTCAGGATGATGACGAACAAAGGGGCTACGCATGTTTATTGTGCTGTCCATGTACTTGATTTTGACAAGACACTCCTTACAAATCAGTCTTTGTCAATTTCGTTTGTCTCTTTTGTGTTGCAAAAGCCGAAGTGGGCTTGAAAAATTTTGACTTGAAAGAGGACAGTGGCTGCTTTGTTTTCCCCCGTTGTCTGCCATTTCTCCACTGCAAATTTCTTTTTCTTCACCGCAGGTTCACCTTATTTATTAGCACCACCACTTGTAGTAAGGAAGCAGTGACTTTAGTAAGTCAAACTGGAGGGCAAGTCTAAAGTGCTTATATTTCAACAAAATAAAAAAACATATTTGACACATCACATATCATTAACATATTGCAAACCTAAACAATATATGCCATAAACGACATTCTGTCCCACTCCTAGTATTTCCCACCTGTGAAGCAGAAATGGGGCAACAGCCTCGTCTATTTTTATACATTTCTACGTTCAGAGATTACTCCTCTGCCAAAATATCTACAGAGACAGTTTTTTGCGGATCAACCAGTGACACACAGAGTAAAACCCTTTCGTCCCCCCCATTTACCATTTATTTGGTAATAAATTTATTTGATTTATTTATTTGATTTATCCAGCATGCAAGTTGACCAAAGAGCTAACAAAATGGTGAGAAAACATCCTCTGAATTTTATAAAAGGTGTTTATATTTAAAATCACAAATATTACATTTAAAAAGTTAAATTAAATATTAGATTTAAACAAACTAATAATAAATAGACAGATGTTAACTTAAAACAAAGAATTAAGCACTAAAATACACCAGTGGACCTTTATCAATACTGTATTCAACAATACAGAGATAGAAACACAGTAATACAGCAACAGAAAGTGTTCACCCACTGAAAAACCTTCATACCTCAGACAGTTTGGCTGCACGGCTGGAGCAACACCAGCGTCACCCTCTTTAGGACATCTTCACGCAGGAGAAGACAAACTAAAGTTTTTGCCCTGGCTACTTAGATCACAAAGCCAATGATCCTTGCGGCCAAAATCAAAAATGTGTTGCCACAACTTACAAAATATATATAAAGTATATATGTTGTATTCACAACTAACACAAAGAAAAACCAAAAACACCCACGTGGGTTTTGAGGTCAAGCAAACCACACTGATTATTAATTTTTCATCATCTTTATGAAGCTTTGCTCAATCAGCCCTGCAATTTTTTTTTAATTGGGATAACGAAAAATCATAATTTAAAGTTGCAGCCATGATACTGAATGTGTTCCTCTGGCTGTGTCATGGAAACTGGCAGCATTCTCAACACAACACCACATCCTTCCCAAACTCATTTTAACTAAGCCACAAAATATATTTTTCTTCCAATGGACCACAAACTTTCAGATTTGTTTTTCCCCCCCCCAATAGTCATCACCGTTATGCGATTTGCTGTTGTAGTCAGCACAGCCCCTGCCCATAAAAGCATGTTTCAGAAAACTACTTATCATGGCGGGCAATGAAGGAATGCTTGAAATTACAGACTGTGTGATGTGATAAAAGGGTGAGTCTGTTACGATTAGTTCATTAAACTCAGACTTAAACTTGGAATTCGCACACTAACGTTTCTACTGCTTTTTTGCAGCCCTGTGGACATCTAAAAACAATCAAAGAGACAAGAGGAATTCCTTCAGATAACCCAGGCTCATGTTCTCTCTTTAAGTACACAGGTAATAAGGGTCACATTGACATCACAGCATTGTGCAGTAATTCATCCCTTTGGTCCCTTGTGCCTCTGAATCAATGGCCTCTTTCATCACCTCTCCATCATGCTGAGTGTATTTGCCCAAAGAGAGGTCACACTCGCCTGTAAACTTACATGGCGGGAATGCTGTGCTTATGCCTCTTGTGCAAACAGCAAAAAAAAAAGAAAGCATATCATAAAAAGGCTGTGTCCCTTCAAGGCCCATGGCCTTAAGCCCTGTCAGGAACATTACATTCAGCAGCGTCCTCCCGGTCTGGTTGAGGACAACAGTTGTCATGCTGAAGTGCCCACAGCTACTCCTCATCATAGATGACACGTCACGTTTACTCTCCGCGTTTGCACTAGAGCTTCTATCCAGGGGTTTTCACTGCATCTCCACCATCGCCGTTTGCCTGATACAGCAGAATGTCTCCTGATGTGAAAAAGCATCTGCTTCCCTTTTGGTTCAAGCCATGGCTTGATCCTTGAGGAATAGGAGTGCAACATAACAGTGTTAGGAAGGAGCAGAAACCCTCAAACCATTTTACTCAGGTGTCCAACACTGCCATGTCCTTAGCTTTAAGTTGCCATTCTGAGGCTTCTATTTAAAGAGAGAGAGACAGAGGTGAGAAAGGGTTGTGTACCCATGAGGGCTAATTAGGAGAGGGGTTTCTGGAAAACTTTTGCAGTGAGGATGCAGGCTGCTCCATTTCAGAAGGGACAAAACAAGCCAGGACTGTCTTGCAGTCAGCTTAAAGCAATACCTCACCCCCAAAATAACAACAGGGCCTAATGATGAATGAAAGCCACAGTGGGCCAGTTAGAATGAGCTCATCTGTTTAAAGCTGGCCCCCACCTGCTTTCATCCATTATTACCAATGCTAGCATTTTGGTGTTGTGTTTCTCTTCAATGTCTTGGAGAGGATCGTATCTCCCTTCCACACACAGCATGTAGCTCCAGCACAATGTACTGAACCTGAAACTTTATTAGAGCACTGAAACATAGCAGGCTTGACTAACAGGCTTGACCTTCTGGCATTTCCCCTCAAGCAAGGCATTCCAAAACTAAACCTGTCTGTGCAATAAAAAGAAAAAGAACTTGCTGGTACAGTTTAGAAAACTGATTCAGAGATAAGGGTGCATTCCAATTTAATATATTTTATTTAAATGCTGATTCACACTGTGTCACTGTATGGTATTAATGTATTATTACGTACCCTTGTATTGGGGTTTGTTAATAAATGAATACTCACTTCTGTACCCAGCAGGCCTTCCATAGTGATGCAGTAATATTGGCTCTGGTTGCTTTCCACATTTGCCTGTATCTGATCCAAATTGCTTGTAGCCGTTTTTAATTCTCTCTGACCTTCAAGAAACATCATCAGACATTTCTCTAGCACCCGTGTAAGAGGAGGGTAGGTAACTTCCATCCTCTCTACATTGGTTCCATGTCATTCATGTCATTGACGTGTGCAGCAGTGGTAATAAAAGCCTACTGGACTTCTGCTATAATAACGCCATATAGGGTTTTTCCACTCAGCCACATGCTTTACTAGTGAAAGTGTTTAAACACTGTACTCTTACCTCTCACATACCTTCCTAGTTATTACCTTGTTTTGTAAGAGCTGAAATGAAATTCCAGTGATTGAAAAGGCATTTGGAAAAGAGCTGTTTTCAAATAAACTACCTTTGAGATGTTTCAGGTTTTATATTTTGACCTCTCATCAAAATTAACTCGTCTTCCCCTCCACTGAAATATTCTGAACACAAGCTCGTCCCTAAGGTGAGCTTCGTTAAAATGCAGAGTTCAAAATTGTAATATAAAATTCAGAAGATATTTCCTCACCATTTTACAACTCTCTAGCCCTTCTCTCTCTCTCAGTCTCTCTCTCTCACTCTCACACTGTCTCTCTCTCTCACACTGTCTCTCTCTCTCTCACTGTCTCACTGTCTCTCTCACTGTCTATC